>NC_043704.1:32003133-32154698 GCF_006229205.1 Suricata suricatta | reverse complement strand
AAAAAACATATAATTCTTTTAACCTTGATCCAATGGGGATGACCTTCCCCTGGCCCTAACAGAAAATTCTGCCAGGGTAATGGCTTATCTTCTCACTTTGAAGAAATAGCTGACTTAGAGTCGTCTCTCACTGTAAATTGTAAGCAGTTATGGTTTCCATCTTAAATAAATCAAAACTTTGTTCTAGGTTTAAAATCAAATCTTCTCTTCAGCTCAGGGCTGCCTCCATCCAAAGCACTTCACTGGATGAGCAGGTGGAGTGTAGAGAGTGTTTGGTGTCCTTTCTATTCCTCATAGTTTCCATTTAGATAAGTAGATAAAAGGGTCATGTAATCCTTTCTGAGAATTGTACTGTAGCGAGATGGCTTCATGTACTTTGAGTCTGGCCAATGTTTACATTAGACTCCTTTCTTAAAAAGGTACTTTTGGGGATCCTTATAGATTTCCTGCTGGTCTTTCTCTTTCACAGTTCCACTAATAGTAGTCTATATCTATGTGTTGATTATGTGCAACTTCTTCCTCAGTCTCAGGTTTCCTTCAGGTTCTTGTGATTGCGGGTCCATCTGTCCCTCAGGTGTCCTATTAGAGAAGCCTTAGGATGTCCTTAATCAAGCTCTCTCACTCATGCGGAACATCTGGTCCCTGGGAAACACTTATGCATCTAGTGTTCTAATAAACTTTGAGAGAACATGATGATCCCAGCCTAACTGTATGCTACTGGTTCCATTTTCCAAACAGTTGGTGAGTGAATCTCTGTTTTTTCAGACTTCCCATGATAGTTTCAAATTATGAACTACGAAATGTAGTAAGCTCCTTTTATTTTCCCTCGAGGCACCCTTCACAGCCCTTCTTTCTTCACACCATATATATTCTGTGTATTCTCACAGTATCTTCTCTCCAGAAGGGGCCAAGCTGGAGAAAATGTAGATTAGTAATAGCTTATGACTGTAAGTTAGGCAGAAGTGAGAAATGGTTGTTAATGCGTACAGGGTTTCTTTTTCAGGCAATGCAAATGTTTTAAGATTGACAGTGAAGATAGTTGCACAAGTCTGTGAATATAATGAAAACCATTGAACTGCACACTTCAAGGGAGTGAAATATATGGTATTTGAATTATATCTTAAAGAAACTATTATAGATATTACAATAATGTAGAAAAAGTAGATTCTATGGCCATAGAATTTTATATTTAGTTCTAATCTTTCACCTGAATACTGAATTGGTCATGCTTCTATAGTCTGTGTGATACTTTACATATTTGTATCTGTTCTTTAAAATGGCTCACCTAAGAGAGTTTGATACATTAGACATATGATTTTAATTATGTTCAGGAGAGTTTTAAAAAACGGAAATATTTAAATGTCTTGAAAGAGTTTGATTCTGTAAGTTTTTTATTAATTACTCTGATGTATGTAAATACTTAGAGGAAATATTGATTGAAGTTGAAAGGCCTACTGTTTAATATGTTTATAAGATTAATAAATTGCACATTGAACAGCAACAGAATACATGAGGTAGTAAGATATGACAGTGTCCAATCAAAACAAAAATGAAGATATAGTCAAGATAGAAATAGTTTGTAATCTAGCTGTTAGTCTTCTTGTTTTATTTTTTTAAAAAGTTTACCTGAATTTGCATTGAAAGTCAGTTAATATGGGGGGAAACTGACATCTTTTCAAAACTCTTTTTGAACCATAAATGTTATGTAACTTACCATTTTATTAGCTTGTCTTTAATATTATTTATTAGTAATGTCCTCTTATCCACATGAGATCATTCCAAGACCTCCAGTGGATGCCTGAAACTGCAGCAGTACTGAACCCTAGCTATACTATGTATTTTTTATATATACATACTTATGATAAATTTTAATTTATAAACTAAGCACAGTAAGAGATTCTATATTCTATACATAAAACAATCTATTCTAATGATAAAATAGAATAGTTATACTGATGTACTGTAATTATAGTTATGTCAATGTGGTCTCTCTTAAAATATCTTATTCGACTGTACTCATTCTCTTCCTCTTGGGTAATGCAAGATGGTAAAACGCCTCTCTGAGGAGATGAAGTGAGGTGAATGGCATAGACTTTGTGATGTGGTGTCAGGCTGCTATTGACTTCTGACCTATCACGAGAAGAAGGATCATATGCTTCCTGATTCAGATTGACAGTGGTGAGTGAAACCAAAGAAAGAGAAACTGCCATGAATAAGGAAGAATTATAATTGAATCTTCTTAAATTCTCTCAGCAATATTTGGTGTTTTCTAGGTAGAAGTCTTGCATGTTTTCTGTTATATTTATTTTTAAGCATTTGATGAAATTGTTGCCATTAAAAGGGTGTAAATATTATCATTTGCTTTGCTAATTGTTGCTGCCTTAAAGAAATACAGAGTTTCACAAGACTTTCTAGCAGCATTGATAAACTCACCTATTAATTCTAATAGTGTGACTTCTGGATATCCTATGTCTTCAGTCATATTATTTGCAGATACTCTCAACATTTTTGCTTCATAATTCTAATGTGTTTTTTTTTCTTTGTGTCATTAGAAAATCTAAGGTTTTCCATTTGATGTAAATACAAATGCAACCAAAGCATTTTTGTCTTGATCCCGACACTAAGGATGTTTGTAAACTCAGATCATTAAAAGTGTGTTTAGTGTGGGATCTTTGTAGTACCACTTAGCAGATTCAAAATGTTTTCTAAGAGTTGGTTTTCATTTATTTATTTACTTATTGTAATGTTTTATTTATTTTTGAGAGAGAGAGAGAGTGACAGACAGACAGACAGAATACCAGCGGGAAAGGGGCAGAGAAAGGGAGACAGAATCGAAAGCAGGCTCCAGGCTTTGAGCTGTCAGCCCAGAGCCCATTGCAGGGCTCAAACTCACGAACCCTGAGATCATGACATGAGCTGAAGTCAGTTGCTTTAACTGACTGAGCCACCTAGGTGCCCAAGAATTGCTGTTTTTAATCATGAATTGATTTTGAGTTTTATTTACTTTCTCTGAATATTTTGAAGTAACATTTTTTCTTTTTTTTTTAATGTACTGAATTACATCATTAGAATTTTGAAACTTTGAATGTTAAACTCACCTTACATTTTTAAAATAAACTCAATTTGGCTTTGAGGTATTCACACACACGCACACACAGGCACACATGCACCCTCACACAAACAAACATGCTAACTTCACTCAGAGTTTATCAGTTTTTGTCTAGGAGTTTCACATTTGTATTTATGGTAAAGATCATCTTGTGACTTTCTTTTATCTGATGTTATTTTTAGGTTTTGGGGGAAAAGTTGTTCTGGTCTCATTAAAAAAAAGTACGGTAGAGTTACATAAAATTTGTGTTATTTCTTTATTAAATATTTGGTAGAATTCGCAAGTAAATGCATTAGAATCTAAAGATCTCTTTGTGGAAAGATTTTTAACTAGAATCAATTTTAAAAATAGATATAGTAGTATTCAAAATTCCCATTTCTTTTCACATTTTATATAATAGGTTTTTAAAAAGAATTGTTGATTTCATCTAAATTTGCAAATCAATTAACATAAAGATGCTTCAAATATCTTATTTTAAAATGTGTTATTTCTTTACTTATGTCTTTCTTTTTTATTTCTGATGTTATATCCTCTCTCTCTCTCTCTCTCTCTCTCTCTTTCTCTCTCTGTGGACATTATTCCCTTGATCAATCTTGCTGATAACTAATTTATGGTTTTCAAATAATCAAACTTTAGATTTGTTATATTCTCTGCTGTACATTTTTAAACTTAGTTATCTTCCCCTTTTATGTTTATTACTTCCTTCCTTATATTTCCTTTGTGTTTAATTTGCTATTATTTTTCCAACCTCTTGGAATAGCTCCTTAAAACATAGACTTTTCATTCTGTCTTTTTTCCCTGACCATTTAGGGGTATACATTTCTTTTAACTTAGTTCTATAAGTTTTTGATATGTCTAATTTTTATTATTCAGTTTAAAATATTTTCTAACTTTTATTTTGGTTTCCTCTTTGAATCAAAATTATTTACAAATATTTTATGTCCAAAATTCTGGAGTTTTCTAATTACTTTTGCTTTGTTTTGGTCAATGCCATATGTGATTTTGAAGAGGAATTGGGTGTGTTATTCTATATATGTTGATTAAAAAATGTGAGCCGATTTTGATTATCAGACTATATCCTTACTGATATTTTTGTCTGCATGTTCTAACAGTTATTGAGTGGTACGTGTTAAAATTGTATACTACAGTCATAGGGGCATTATAGATTTGTTGTTTCCTCTTTTTGGTTCTTCCAACTATTAATTTGTATAATTCAAGGCTATGTTTATTATTTTTATGTCATTATGATTGTTTGACTCACTTCTTATTAAAATATATTATTATTATAATTATTTTTCCTTTTTAATCTATCTTCTGATATTAGTATAGCTACACCTTCCTGTACTGGTGTTTTATTAGGATTTTACTATCTATCTTTTACTTTTAATTTTTCTTCTCCTTTATATTTAAGGTGTGTCTCTGGTAAGCAGCTTACATACTTTAAATCCAGTCTGTTCATCTTTCTATTTTAGTTGGAAAAATTAATGTTTATATTTAACATAATTATTAATGATTTAAGCTTAAATCATATTTAGTTTTGTTTCTTATTTGTCCACATGCTCTATATTCTCTTGCCCCTGTATTTTGTTTTTCTGGATTAATTAAATGTGTTATTATTTAATGTATTATTTTCTTTAGTATTAGACATGGTTGGTACCCCACTCAGTTACCCCCATCTAGTGTATTAAATGCCTATCTACAGTTAGCGTACGTTTCTAATGGCTTAGAGCTGCATACTTCCAAAAGGAATTGCTGTCTGCCATCAGAGTCTCTATGGCTGGAGATGCCTCAGATGCTATCTAATGTTTTCACAGCATGGCAACCGACGGCTGGTGGAGGTGGCATGGTACAGAGCCTGGTCCCCTTGCCTAAAGGTGGAATAATGTTGCCACCATTCATGCTTAGAAACTACCCTGTGGAATCAAGGTAGACTAGAGTATTTCTGAAACTAATCTTTGCTTTGCATGTCAAAGGTTTGTCTTCACGGCAAATCATTTTGCAAAGTCACAAATATTTCCGTACATTGAGCCCCACTTAAGTTTTTGTTAGAAGAATCTGCGTTGTTTTTTGCAACAGGAATATTCTAATTCAGAGAATTTGGAAGCATCCACCCAGGACATGTAGAATAACCTACATCTTTCACAATATTCTAGAGTTGCAAAGGGAAGCATTCTAGTCTGCACATACATGTCATGAGCTCACTTCTTCAGACATGTGAAACTGTGGGAAAGGGAAAAAAGGTACCCTGGCCTGGTGCAAATCATGGATTTCTGTTCTAAGTCTTGTTCACTAAGAGTAGGAGTAGGAAACTCATTAGCACCATACTGTTGTCAAACAACCAAGAAAATATGAGTGTTTCTGAAAGCTGTGGAAGTCAGTATTAACTGTCCATAAGTCATCAGTCATGAACGATGGGTATTATTTTAAAAAAACAGCATAAAAATATTGAGACAGTATGAATCATTTGAGTTTTTATAAAAACATAAGCAATCAATGAATTTGAACAATATTTCTGGAAAAGAAAAATCAATGTCTGCTGATTTTTAAATGTATGGAGTAGAGAGAAAGGAGGCTGGCAATCCCATGAGATATAGATGAGTCCTATATTACTGGATAATCGTACCTACTTTAGGTGTTTAGAGAGTTATCAAACATTAATGTGCATGTGATGCACTTTGAAATTCTTGTTCTGTTTTCACAATTGTTTTGCCTCCAAACTTGATGATATGTAATTTTGATTAAAAAGAAGAAATAATCAGGTTGCTTTCTATGCCAAATTTGTTCTCATCTGGTTGCTATGACGATCTCCTATGACAGATTTTCCTCTCTTTTGTGGATTTATCTCTATTTTGATGTTATAAAAAGAGTTTTCCTAGGTAAGGAATTTATTTCTTTATGCTTAAAGGATTTTTACAAAAAAAAAAAAAAAAGCTTCTAGTGAAAGCCTCTGCATTCCAGGGTGTCATGTCTTATTTAAGATCTAAAATGAAAAAGTTGATATCTCTTATTTAAAAAACAGTGAAGACGCAGGGCTTTTGTGGAGAATCTGAATTTTTATTTCTTTCCTATTGCATGTACTAATTGCATCCTCTGCCGTTATTCTGTGCACATAAAGGTTTATTCCTCTACTTGATTTTTGTCTTATTATTTTGTCATAGATGGTGTTAAACAGTAAAAGAGGTCTATGCTCCCACAGGCCTCTAATTCATCTGGAGAGGTAGAAAAAGAGAATACTATCCTTTCAGTTAGAAACCTAAATCCCCATTCTGATTTTGTCACTGAAAATTGGTCTGCCTTTGGGGATTCTCCTGATGCCCTGTGAGCTATGACTTCTTCCTTTCTAAAGAGAGGTTGTTAAGCTACGTGGTTTTCTTCAGTTTGAAAACAGTGTAACTCTTTGTGCAATCCCTTTTCCTTGGACTGTTTATCTTACTTAAACAATTTTAAAATTCTCTTTGTGTCTCTATGAAGTTGTAACAAATGAAAAAACAAATATTCATTGGGTTTCCCTTATTCTCCCGATGATGTTAAGTCACATGGGTTCTTCCAAAGAACATTGATGTGCACAGAGACATTCATGAAGCACACGGAGGTAACTTTTGCTGATCTATTTAAAGCAGAAAAGGGTAGGGGAGACTGAATAGCTCAGTGGTTGAGCATCCGACTTCGGGTCCGGTCATGATCTCACGGTTTATGAGTTCGAGCCCCGCATTGGGCTCTGTGCTGACAGCTTGGAGCCTGCTTCAGATTCTGTGTCTCCCCCTCTCTCTGCCCCTCCCATGATCATGCTCTGTCTCTATCTCCCAATGATAAATAAATGTTTAAAAAAATAAATAATAAATAAAACAGGAAAGGGTACTGAGTAGATTGCAGGACAATGAATTTGTTCAGTTCAGCCTCTTTACTAAGAGACGTTGGCTAGTCCACTGAAACCTTACACCACATCCACATCTCCTGCAGGGCTTGTTGAAGTATCAAGATCCTCTCAGGTTTCTGAGTCAGTGTGTCTGAGGTGTGACTGGAGAATTATATGAAGCAAGTTCATAGGCCATAGTGGTACTTCTCGTCCTGCTTCTCGATCACACTTCAGTAATCACTGGGCTGGTCAGTCTGTGGGGCTCTTTGCAATGTTGGGACTAGCTCTGCAGTGGTAAGTATATGTGTCAGGGAACCACTTGCTAATGCTCCTGTCACGGTTGTGTTGCTGTCATCTTTGGGGATTATGTCCCGCTTCTTACATCAAGAAATTACTTTTCATTCTAGTGTTTGTTTTGAAGAAGTAACATGAATTAGTGTTTGATACCTAGGGACCCATGATGTGAGGGAAAAAAATTCTTATCTAAGATATATAGCCTACAAATATGAAAATAGAAATCAAATATAGAGCTCAATTATTATGTTTTAATTATGAAACAATTCACTTAAGATTCTATGTCATATTCTTCTGGATCTACATTCACACTGTAATTGTAATTGTAATAGGATTGTCTGCCATGTGCAAACCCACAATTGGTCTTTTTTGAACAAGTTATCTGTGTCATTGACTTGCAATCAGATGTATTTTTCAACTTTGCTTCTACAGACATAATTTAGATAGGCATCCAAATGTTTCCAAATATGTTAATATTTACCACTACATTTGTATTTCCTAAACCTCTGTATTTCCCTTTTGGTTCATGTAGTCATAGTTTTGTCATTTGAAAGAACAAGGCCCTTTTTGTCATTCCTTAGTGATCCAAACACCAGCCAAAACAAGAAGGGATATCAAATTTAATTTAGTCCACCCTTAAAAATTACACAAAGTAAGCAAATTGTGAATCCTAGCTTTATTCCGATACCTAGGCTAATTCTCTCAGCACCGCTTTGTAATGTTTACCTGACTTATTTTGTCCTCAGATAATATGATATTTTCTTTCCTCTCCCTCAGATCACTAGGGAGTTGCCAATCACCAACGCAGCAATCGGTTACCCCTTTACACATGACTTGGGTGTATACTGTATGTAGAAGGTCTAACTCTGATTTAAATATTGTGCAATTGTATGTTCCTAACTATGTGTGATTTAGGTCCCTAACATTAGTATCTACCTCCCTTCGCTTGATAATTTGATCTGTCTCAAGTTAACATCACGTATTTTACAATCAGAATGATCTTGGGGCGCCTGGGTGACTCAGCGGGCTAAGCTTCCGTCTTTGGCTCAGGTCTGGATCTCACAGTGTGTGAGTTCTAGCCCCCATGCTGGGCTCTCTGCAGAAAGCGCAGAGCCCACTTCACATCCTCCATCTCCTTCACTCCCTGCCCCTCCCCCGCTTACGCGTCATGCTCTTTCCTTCTCTCTCTTTCTCTAACGAAATAAAATTTAAAAAAAAGAATGATCTTTTATATTTATACTACAGTAAATTTATTAATAGTAACTCCAATTTATTACCCTCAGTGGTGGATTGTGGAAATGGCAGTATATTCCTCCCTTCCCTATATTGTAACTGTTAGCTCCTCCAAGTCAAGGGGTGGAATGTATTTTCCCAACTTGTAAGTCCCCGCTGGCCTTGTGACTTTCTTGGAGCAACAGAATGTAGCAGAAGGGAGGCTGTGCAAGTCATGAGGCTGCATCTCAAAAAGCCTCGTGTGGACACTGGACCCACAGGCCACAGGTAGCCTGCTGGAGGACAAGAAGGTTAAGCACTCCATCAGACAGCGATGCAGCGATGTCTGCCCCTAAGTGTAACTTTGCAGCCCATCTGTCATCTGGCCAGCTGAAACCACTCAGCAGCGCTGTTTCAATTTTCGATCCTCACGATGAGCTAAATAAATGGCTATTGCTTTAGGCCACTAAGCAGTGGAGTGGTTTGCTATGCAGCAGTGGGCAACTGGTGCATATACCTTTGGAAATAAATTCGTAATTGTCTTCCGAATTGTTTTAGCAATTCGGCTTACCAAGTTTTGACTTGGCATACTGCTATGAGCTATAAAGAACATTTGCCAGCTGCTCTTGGGGCTAGGTGTGCTTAGGTAATCTGGCTAATGGGATGTAAGTAGAAAGGAGGTGAAAAATGTTTAGGTAGTGCCCTTTAAGAAAAGCTTCTCGGCCCCACCTCTTCTTCCTTCCTGCTGGCCAGACCGCAGACAGGGAGATGGCGATCTCTTCCATCACAGGGCTGAGGGTGAGAGTCCAGGAGTATGAAGTCCTCCAGGGTCTCATAAAGCCGAGAGCCACTTTCACTCTGGTCAGCCTGACTTAGCTTTTATGTAAGAGAGAAGTTATTCCTTATTTGTCACTGATGTGATTGTCTCTGTTAATGCAAACTAATAATCTCTCCTTGTTGATAAAAAAATCAAACAGTATTTATTCTAGAATGAAAAATCATTTGTATAAATGAAAATGGTAAAAATGTATTGAGAGGTACCCAAGGAACTCTTTATGTACAACAATCACATTAGAGTGGAATTTCCCGAAAATAGTTGCATAGCCACAGTTTGTTATTTGATGCACCAGGCACCAAGCTAAGCTCAAATATCTGAACACACACACTTATGGAAATCTGATATATACATTGAGACTTATAGCAGATAAGAAACGGATTGGTGGTCACATATATACTAACTCGGAGAATAATGCTTTGAACCCAGATTTTCTGGTTCTAAAATCGTAAACCACATGGCCAGTGAAGTCCAAACTTTGCACAACTTCCTTTGCTACACATATTCAAACAGGAAAGCTCAAGAGAAACATTCTAGGCTGGGTCATGGCCAAAGCAATTTTCTGGAAAATAATCAATTCAATCGCTATTTTTTATTTTTCATTTTTTGTATATTTGCCTTGAAATCTTTACTAGTCTACAGTTTCCAAGTAATTGTCGTAAATTTTCCATTTTCCCTAAACTGCACTTACCCAATATGGCCGGATTTTTGCAGCCAGTGTTTTCGATCATCTCAACGAACAGCTTGATACAGTGTTCCAAGATGGTATTGATGAACGCGGAAAACCCAGATGCGGACTTGTTGGGATGGTTAATTCAATTGTACAAAAAAGCTCTGAATATTGACAGAGATAAAAATTTAGTGTTCTTGGATCTTGGGGTAAGTTGGATACTTCACAGTCATGGCTAACTCAGGACATTCTCCTCAAACTGTATGCAATCTCCTGATAACATCTCAAGAGCCACTGCACTTTGACACAGAAGTCTCAGTGCGGCATTATCATGGGAATTATGTGAGTACGTGTGTGTGTGTGGAAATGTAATATATATGTATATACACACACATATCCAGACACATCCATTTATCTAGTCTATCAGTATAAAATCAAACCATAAGACTCTGTTGTCCTTGCCTATCAAGTATCACAATGGAATTGCACAATCTGGCACAATTAACTATTCTGTGAGGGCCTTCTATTGTGGGAATAACAGGGTTGTGGCAGGTCAGGTTTCTGGAACATTGTCAGAGCTGGGACAGAAGGCTTTAACAACACCTGCCGGCGCTGTGAACAAAGGCGTATTGCATTTATACAGTGGTTTTCATCACAGGGTATCGGTTAGCCTCAAAGTGGGATGCAGGGCCCCTATTCACAGCCCGGGAGAATGGTTCTCTTTTCAAAGCTCAGCATGCGACTCACCTATATTCAATGTCATATGGACCACCCTCTTATTTCAACCCCAGAGGGCTGGAAAAAGTGATTTTCTATGTAACATCTCCAAACCCCCTTTGCCCATTCCATTGTAAATGTGAGAGAGAGTTCCACATAATCACATCTGGAAGGGATTGTCAAATGTGCACTGTGACTGAGTCCAGAAATTACTTTCATTTAGAGGGATATTAGACCGTTCTTATTCAGTTAAGATAAGGACAAGCAACGATGCAAGCCAAATGGAGCTATTTAAAGGGCGTATGTAGCTGCTTCTCTGGAGAAGCTGTATTTTTAGCAGGACACCCCTTAGAAAACAGGATTATTATTTTGACAAAATAGCCTCCTTTTCTTTACAAGAATCTGCATGGAAGACTGACTGAGTTATCAACTGAATTTTTTTTTTTTAAGTTTCTGACTTCTCTAAGGGAATTTCTTCAAGGCATTGAGTGCACCTGTTTCTAATTCCTCATCCCTGTGTCTATTTTGCTCGTCTCAGACATATATCTAAACGTCTTCCGTGTATTGTGGTAGTGCTGTGTAGATTGCAACCCAACAGGAATATTTCAAATGGTTCAGGGATGCACAGTAGGAACCGAGGTGGATTGTGTGGACTGTCCAAGGCACAGTGTGCGTGGTTTTTGTTTGTTTGTTTTTATATACTCACATTGAGAAGGAAGTTGAGGGCTCAGGAATTGCTGGTGGGCTCCTGGTAGGACCCTTCTGGCCATTTCAGTGCAAACAAACAAACAAACACACACAGAACCGGCAGCGAGGCGCTGGCATCGGCTGTTTGGCATTGCTAGGGCATCCGCAGCTGCCCAGGCTTTGTGTCACAGCACACAGCAAATCTCAGAAAATTTCCTCATAAAAGACAAAGAAGGAGCACAGGGGAGTCTTAAATAAGAGGAACAGACTTTGAAAGGTGTCAGCGTAAGTGCTTTTGAACAAAGGAAAATGAAACAATGTTCACCTTAAGAATCTGAATTACCTTTTGCTTTGCTAATTGAGTGAATGTAAAAAAAAAAAAGAGACAAGAGTAAAATAAGTAGTTCAGTGTATTGAAAAAATGAAGTTGTGAGACCATGAACACTGGGAGAGACAGGATTGAAAAGAGAAATTTTGTTTTAGTGTTCACTAATCTGACATTATATGAAAAAATGCTACCATTGTCAGTAAATGATGCTACTTTTTCTTCCATTTTATGAAGTTTCAGAAAATTAATATAATGCATACCTTTACTACATGTAAGTGTCTAAAATGCACAAAATCTCTCACTGCCATGATATAGGTTGTTAAGGTCTCTCCTGTAATACAAACAAACCTAGGGGGCACTTGGGTGGCTCAGCTGGTTAAGTGATCAATTCTTGATTTGTGCTCAGGTCCTGGTCTCTGGGTTCTAGAGTTTGAGCCTCACATCAGGCTCCGTGCTCACCAGGTGGAGCCTGCTTCAGATCCTCGGTTTCCTTGTCTCTGCTCCTCCCCCACTTATTTGCGCTCATGTGTGCGCGCTCTCTCTTTCAAATATAAAATAAACGTTCAAAAAAGAAACAAAACAAAACCAGACCTCAGCTAATAAGAGTTGCAGGCCTGATTCTGTCAAGCTTACTATGGAGTTCAAATGCAGCACTAAACTTCCTTCTACATCAGTTTTTTCATGTTAGAGAAAAGGATGGACAAAACCATAGTGGATGTTCTTTCCAGCTTGATGGGTTGATCGTTTACCACAATAAATGGTATCCCGGCAGGTCCAGATTCCTCTCTCTGCCAGGCGGCGTGTCTGTATTCACTCTTCTGTTTGAAACATACCTAATCTACCAATCTTTACAGTCTCTTTTGATACTTCTAAGCCAAACAATATTACCTGGTTTTTATTCTCACTTGATCCCCCCAAATGATGTGTTTCTATTGTGTCTGCAATGAAAAGACTTGCAAAATCAGGGTATGTTCCCTATTGAAACTACAAAGAAAATAACAATGTGAGTGATCTATCAATGGCAGGTTAGTTGCACTCTATTTGTACTCATTTATTTTATAAATACATCTGCAGACTAGAATGTTTTATGAATCGTGTACATTTTGGATGCATATGTATTATATTACATACTACATAATATATATTTCTTAATGTGAAACATATAGATTTTTATAATATAGTAGCTGACTATTTAATTTGTATACCTACAACCTGAACTAATTTGGATTAATTGTTCCTTGGAATTTAAATAACTTAAGTACAAAAGATGAAATGATTGAAACAGCATACCAGATCTAGCAAGGCTAGAAATTCAACTCTTTAAAAATATTATTGCATGATAAAATATATAAATAAGGAAGAACCATCAAAATCTGTATGCCATCGGTGAGAATACCATAGTACGGCCATACTACCCTGAATGTGCCTGATCTCGTCTGATCTCAGAAGCTAAGCAGGGCCGGGCCTGGTTAGTACTTGGATGAGAGAATACCGTAGTGCCATTACTATCATCTATTAAGATAAAACATCCTATTTTGTCCACTATATTCAGGCTGTCAAGACCTCACACCCTAGTCATTTGCAACCCAGTGAATTAGCGTACATTATTCCAAATTATTCCTCAATTTTTGGATTAGTCTACTTTTAAAAATACATGATTGGGGCACCTGGGTGGCTCAGTTGGTTAAGCGACTGGCTTTGGCTCAGGTCATGATCTCACAGTTCGTGGGTTCCAGCCCCGCGTCGGGCCCTGTGCTGACAGCTGGCTTGGAGCCTGGAGCCTCCTTCGGGTTCTGTGTCTCCCTCTCTCTCTGACCCTCCCCTGCTCACGCTGTCTCTCTCTGTCTCTCAAAAATAAATAAAAGACATAAAAAAATATTAAAAAAAAATAAAAATACATGATTATTTTTTCAAAAAATCTATTACAATAATTCCATTGTTTAGATGATTCTGGGTAGGCTTCTGGATAAATATTTGCCCTTATCACTGATATCTATATATTACTTCAGCAAGCATATTTAGAGCATACACTCATGAATAAGATTTCATGATCATTTTTCTTTAAAATTTTTTTAACATTTTTATTTATTTTTGATAGACAGAGAGAGATAGATCTTGAGCAGAGGAGGGGCAGAGAGAGAGAAGGACACACAGAATCTGAAGCAGGCTCCAGGCTCTGAGCTGCCAGCACACAGCCTGATGCGGGGCTTGAACCTATGAACTGTGAAATCATGACCTGAGCCAAAGTCGATGGTTAACCGACTGAGCCACCCAGGCACCCCGTTCATCACCATTTTTCATGTGACACTTTATACAAAATGGTTTCTATTAAATGTTGTTGGTGAAAAAAAAAAGTTTCAAAAATGTTTTTTTTACACTGCAAAATTTTTGGTTTTTTTCCTCTCAATTTTTAGGTTCCGTGTATCTATATGAGACTGCAGATGTAAGTAACTAATTCTTTTTCACCAATTGAGAGTGAGTCCAGAAACTTAATTTAACCAAAGTTTTAATAATCTGATCTGAAGAGAAAACCACTCTGTGAATATTCAAAATACATTATGTGTATGTTTGAGAGACTCATTCAATTTACAAAACAGTGATTCTTAAAACAGTTACAAAATTCTTTTGGAGAAGTTGAAGCCAGTGGTTAATTTGAAATGTGTTAATAGTCAAGAAATGTTACTGCTTACATAAGAAACTGGAAATGGTGTTGACCAACAGTTTATTCTGAGTTCATTTATTCTTTAAGAGAATATTATCACAGAGATCTTTAATCAAATTAAGGACATGTTGGGGCAGCTGGGTGACTCACTTGGTTAAGTGTCTGACTCTTGATTTGGCTCAGGTCATGATCTCACGGTTTGAGGGATCAAGCCTCATGTTGGGCTCTATGCTGACAGCATGGATCCTGCTTGGGATTCTCTCTCTCTTCTATCTCTCTCCTCTCCTGCTCATCCTTGCTCTCTCTCCCTCTCTCTTTCAAAATAAATAAATAAACTTAAAAATAATTCAGGAAGTGTTTCTCATTGAACAGTTTTAAAGAGGAGTAACTGTAAGTGTTGTAGAAAGAGAACTACTAAGTCTTTGTTCTCTTCCCCCGCCTTTAGAGGATGAACACCCAACACTGGTTTATTATCACATAAACACTGACACAGATATTCCCATATTAGCTGTATAGATGGCAGAGAGAAGCATCAGGTGAAAGATGAATAGATAGAATGATCTATTATGTTCTTTACAGGGACATAACACATGCTCATTAGAGGTACAAGAGGTAAGAGGAATTTGTTCTTGAGATGTTAGTTGATATTTGTCTTTATTTTTTGTTTCCTCTTCAAGCAAGTAACTAGGCATGGAAGGATGAGGCAGAAGAGAAAGAAGGAAGCTGCTTGGAATTAGTTCTTCTTCCTATTGAGGAAATTAGCCAGGTCTCCTGGAGAGGAGGGGAGAAGGAAACTGTGGATAGCAAGAGGAGAGGCTTTGTGTAAACTGTAACCAAACCGATAGCCACATTGGTTTGACTAGTAGCAGAGACTCCTGCTCCAACTGGCGATCGTCCTCTAGTGAGACGTGAGCCCTTAGCCACACTGGGTGTGGCTATGTGTTTGGGTGCATTAGGAAGCAGAGCCTTTGGGGCAGGATTTACCAGCATTATAAAAAAAAAGCTCATGCCACAAACCTAAAAGCAGCCACATAATCAGAAGAAGTCAGCAGGGACAAAGGGCATTGTAGTCCCACCACTGCAGAGAGATGAGTCACCCGTGCGCGGGGTGGGGTGGTGGTTGTGAGGCTTTAAAGCCATGTGAGGCCAAAGAAGCTTTGCACAGACATAAAAGGGAGCTTGAATTTTATGTGAGCCTTCATATTCATAGAAAGAATAAAATAAATATGGTATATATTAAACAGTTGAGTACACAGACCAAGATTCACATCTGCTACCGTACTTAATTTGGAATGAAAATCAAAGAATTATATAATTTACGCATTTCGGACTGGGTTTGACAAGTTAAAACTAAGTCTTTGAAAAAGCTCCCTGGAGTCGCTGTCTCTGAAATTGGAATTAATTAATTTTTTTAATGTTTTATTTTTTATTTTTTATTTTTGATACAGAGAGAGACAGAGCATGAGAGGGGGAGGGGCAGAGAGAGAAGGAGACACAGAACCGGAAGCAGGCTCCAGGCTCTGAGCTAGCTGTCAGCACAGAGCCTGACGCGGGGCTCGAACCCACGAACGTGAGATCTGACCTGAGCCGAAGTCGGAGGCTTAACGGACTGAGCCACCCAGGCGCCCCTGAAATTGGAATTAACATACTCATCGAGCTTCCTGACCATGGGGGTATTGAAAGTCTAGGTAAATGTCCTCTTTTGGGAAAGATTCCATAAAGCTATTATTCTATGAAGACAAAACAGTTCATTTCCTAGTCTGCGTTGTGTAGCCGAACTCTTCATGTGCTTTGGCAAAAACATCTATTATTTAGAGCAAAGTCACAATAAAGCTACAGGTCCCTGAAACTTTAAAAGAACTTAAAAGACGCCTAATCCCACTCACCACTCGTGCAGAAATACTCTTGACAACATCCCAGATGGATAGTCACCAACATCTCTTGGACCATTTTCAGGGATGGTGAGCTTGGGAGTAAGACCAGAAAGTAAATGGGAAAAAACTAGAAGATTCTCGTAGTACAACCATTTCATACCATTCCAATGAGAGGCATTTAGGGTCTCTGGTACTCGGAAAAATTGAATGGCATCTTGCAAAAGTCAAATCATAGTTTTTTGATTCTAGTGATCCCCTACCTCTACACGACTATGTAATGTTAAGTTTACAAAGCACGTTAGAATTCTGCTATGTTACATACAAATGTGACGCAGCTAAAAAATTCTTTATTCAAGATCTCAATTTTTATAAAATGAAGTCATGCTTTACTTCATAAATTCTAAACTTAGAAATTCTATACAGAAATAGTTCTGTGAAAAGGTGTTTACATTTGGCTTACTCCTTATTTGTTCCATGCTCTCTCATTTATTTGGGCCATTCTGTTATTGACAAATATGTCAACAAATGTCATTCATTTTTATGTCACTTTTAGGTCATCCTAAGATTTCACTACTTGCAATAGAAAATACCCCATAGAACTTTCTTCTAATTTCATTCTCTCATGTACATGGGAGAACATTGTTTTCTTGTCACTGCATATGCATATAATTGGTGTAAGCACTATTATAATTGTGCGGCTCGGTTGTTGGTTTAAGTGTAAAGAGGTTACTCCCCTCAATCATTATTGTTGTATTGTTGTAAATGTGTGGTGAGTCCTGCTTGATGAGTGAAATAATTTATTGGTCATTACACTTCCTACAATCTGTTGCACTTGATTAAGATCAGTCATTCAGATTAAAGACTGGAACAAAGTGAAATGGGTCTTTTGGGTTTGGTGTTGCTCACAAAGGAAATGGTGAAACCCAAACTAGCTCAGAATGGTGAGAAAACACCTCCCCGTCTCGGCAGATGGGCAGGGAGCCACACTGGAAGAGAAGTCTCGATGAAGTTGGGACATTCTTGCAGGGCTTGAGAGTAACTGACATTGGCTCAGAGCTTGTTCTTTGAAAAAAAGACTGTAGGGGCGCCTGGGTGGCTCAGTGGTTAGGCATCCGACTTCAGCTCAGGTCATGATCTCACAGTCCATTAGTTCAAGCCCCACCTCGGGCTCTGTGCTGACAGCTCAGAGCCTGGAGCCTGCTTAGATTCTGTGTCTCCCTCTCTCTCTGCCCCTCCCCCATTCGCTCTCTGCTCTTTCTCTCAAAATAAAATAAAGACATTAAAAAAACATCTTAAAAAATGAAAAAAAGACTGCAAGTGTTTAGCAATTTCTGTGATCAGCTGCTGCTATTTGTATTTGTTCATTGAGTTTCTAGTATTCCTCTTACTTACATTAAAATAGTTCCTTGTAAGTATCTAGAATTAGCAACAGCAAGTTTGACACCACCACATTTGAGTATTTTTGGTATTGATTTTTATGTACGGAGAGATTGCTCTTTTTTTCATTATTCAGAACTGTTCTTTTTCAGGCTTCAAAGTCTGTTTCTTGATATAGAGCCATATGTCCATCAAATAGACAACATTAAGATGTGAAAGTCTATCTCCTGTGGTATCTGTCAAAAGGTTATGTCCATGTGTCAGAAGATTGTAAATCTATAATGTCATTTTTCAAGGTTCAAATGGTTTAAGGAATTCTTGATTACTGAATAAAGTCATTCAGTGACAGTTTATAACACTGAGTAAAATAGAACATGTAAGATGCTCAACACAATGCTCGACACAAGTGTTACATGTTGTTGCTGTTATTTTTTTTATTATTATAATATAAATCAAAAGAGAACAGACCTGAGGACAATATTCACATATGTAATCAGAAAGCAGTGGACATATTTCATTTGCATTTCAGGAAATTATGAGAGACATTTAAAAATAATGACAATAAATGTTTATTGCCCTGTGGGAAACAACTATATTATAGTAATTGGCTAATGTGGTCTCATGGGCTCTGGGTTCAAAAGTTAATACCATTACACTACCTAGGTGTGGAGACTTTGAAGGCACTCCAAAGTGCCTTCCTCACTTATATAATATGGAGAATTCGCCTGGTGGCCATGGTAAATGGGTACTGAGGAAATGCAGGAACTAGGTAAATAGTACATGATTTGATGTGGTTGTACATATTGTCTTAAATTTTGGAGTCAACAATGATGAGAGAAAGAGTATTGACTGAACTCCTATTAAGAGGGAATTTAACATCATTATTGGTAGTTGTCATAGAAACGTGATTTAAGTTAAAAATTGAGATTTGAGTTTTAATTCATAGCATATACAAAATAAACTTATAACTAAGTACATTGTTGACAAAAACATCACTAAATAATTGTGAAATTCTTCATACAAACCTCCTAAGCTCAAAACAGAAATTATCTTTGAGAGCAGAGGAAGCTGGTCTCCTGAGCCAAGGGTTGGAGAGTTTCATCAACCAAAGAAAGAGTCAAGGGAAATCCCTCAAGGGAAAGAGGCACGTTGTAGATCCAATGAAATCTGAATTTCAGACAAGCAGCAATTTTTTAAAATGTAAGTGTATCTCATATAATAATGGGGACATACTAAAAAAGTACATATGCTTTTTTGTTCCATTCAATATTTTGGACATTAGTATACTAAAAAAATATTCATTGATGATAGGAAATCTGAGTTTAACCACGCATCTTATTTTTATAGGGTGTTTTGGGGGGGTTTGTGTGTGTATGTGTGTGTGTGTGTGTGAAACCTGGCTAACCTTGGCAGGAGAGACTTGATACTGTGTGGGATTGCGGTGTGTCCCCAAATGAAACCTCTTCCTGCCCCATATTCAGAATAGAGGAATAGTCATTAAAACATACTCTAGGGGAAAAACAACCCCTATTGTTTTCTTAGGCAAAAGCCAGGAGGACAACATTGAAAAGTGCAGATCACCAGTACACCTTTATTTGCAGTTCTCAATACAGACAAGGCCTCTCTGCATAAAACGCTCCTTCATCCAGCGTATTGATTTCTGTGCTTCAGTTTTGTTCCCCTGCATATACTACTTACCCGCTTGGATTTCCAGAGACACTTCCGCTTATTAGAATTGTACCTTTCTTTCAAGGCCAAACTTGCATATTTGCTTCTGTGGTAGAATGAACATATACTTATCATTTAAGTTGAAACACTTCTGAGAGTGACAGTAGGTCATATTAATTATCACCTAGGTATGTAGGCATAAACTGGAATTCTTCACTCGGATCAGCACATACAGTCACTCTGTCTTATGGAACGTGCCCAGGGTCTCCCCCCCTTGGCAGTTCCTCCCCACCACTGATCATGGATGCAGCACTAATTGTCTGTAGCAAGCATTTTGCCATTTGGCATGCATTGCCTTATATTTCTGGTGATCTTCTTTTATGTGGAAGTTTGTCTCGTTTCTCATTTCAGAATAAAGTGAGAATATTTATTGACTAAAATATGTTTAAAACCAAAGTTTACTGATGCATTTTACTAAGCATAACAAAATTCATTATAACACAGCTATGGACGCATGATGAGTTTGATCATATCACATAATTTGTTAAGATACAGATTTGAGATATGTATGGTCTTATGCTGTGGCTCCAAGAGCCCCAATTTTTTTATTCTCAGCTTTTAATGTATCGCATGATACAGTATGACAATTTTTATTATTTCCACTTAAGCATATTTAGGGATGCAATTAACACATAATGTTTATGTGGCACATTTTATTAGGAAACAGTGGCTGGAAGTTTTGGAGTTGATCATCTATAGTGTGGGTTCTATTTTAAAGGAAAGATAGACTTAAATTATCCTCTTTTTATAAAAGTTTTTTTGACTTTTATATGCTAAGTGTCTCTTCATGCATGCTGTTAGGGATTTGAGTGTGAGTATTTTGTATTTTTATTATTTCAGTAATAAATGTGAGAAAACGAATACCAAAGGCTGATGAGAATTTTGGAATGTCCTTTTTGTATAGTTAGTATAATTGCCATGAATTTGGCCAGGTGTAGCTAAACGATATTTCAGGCAAAGAACTAATAGCAAAGCTTTTTACACAGTAATTTCCTGGGTAAGGTTCAACAAAATGAAAACTCATCAGAAGCCCTGCTGGGATTCCATCAGCAAGCATTTATTTGTAGTCGTGTGTACACCTGCTTACATAGTAATAATACACCAGTGAGTTAAGTCACTATGCCAATGCAAATTAGCTTTATTTTGAATCTAACACTGGAATCTAGCAGATATGCTAACCAGACAAATGAATTGCCACTAGGTGGATAGAATAAACTGGAAAAAGATTTCTATAGCATTTGCCTGTTTTTCTTGTTGCTCTGATGGTAGAAAACCTTTTATGAACAACCTTTCCTTTCCTAGCTCCTACCATTTAGATGAAGAATTTGCAGCCTATGCCTTGCTCCATTGGTACAGCAATATTGAGCAATACAAGCATACCATCTGCAATGTGATTTTTCAAACCAAGAGATCCCGTGCTGCTTACTTCAGACTTAAAATCAATTCAGCAAACACTTATAGAAGACAAATTCTGTATAAGACATTATGCTAGGGGCTGGAGGTAGGTGCAGAGCATAAAAGATGAGTAGGAATACCACCTGATCCAAGAGAGGTCTGAAACAGTAATGGAGAGAAGATAAACACAGTAGTGTATGGCAAATCACACAGCTGGAAAAGCCACAAGAGACCCACAAATATCTATAGAGAGAAAGACTAGCTGAACCCCAAAGTCATCATGATTAGTAAAGGATTAACACAAGCGTTCTTATAGTCTTGATGCCTAGTAGGATTTAAATAGGTTGGGGGAGTGAAGAAGGAAGACAAGCAGTCCTTTCATATGGTGGCTTCAATATGAGTAATAAGGAAATAAAGTGAGAAAGAGGAAGGATTGTTTAGGCAAATAGACAGGAATTCTATTTGGCTAGACTGTTGGGTGGCTCTATAGAAGCAGGACAAGATAAACCCAGAAAAGAAGGCATATCCATATGTTTAATTATTAGACATGTTTAAGAGTCTGTTTCATGCAAGGTATTGCCAGTTTGGGAAGTTAGGAGTCCATTCTGTAGGTAATACAATCTCCCTTATTGAAATTTATTTGTTTTTTTTAATAAGGCATGGTCAGAAATTTTAGAATGGAATGCATAACATAACTTTGTAAGGGCTTCTTTCTAACCCAGATATTATCTTTTTCTGTTGGAAATATTCTATGGATGTTTACCTAAAGAAACATAAAGAAGATATATACCAGCATCATCTGAACTTGCTTAGTATAAAAAATTAACTTCTCTACTACAATTTTCTCTCTACTCTATCGAGTGATACTTTAGTTTTCTAAGGCTTCATAACTAAGTACCACACACTAGTGGCTTAAAGCAACAGAAACCCTGTGGAACCCAGATGTCCAAAAGCAAGATGGCGGCAGCATTGGCTCCTACTGAGAGGTCTGAGAAGGAACCTGTTCCTGCCTCTCCTAGCTTCTGGTGATGGCCAGCACTACTTGGCATTCCTCAGCTTGTATCTGCATCCCAATCTGCCTCCATCATCAAATGACACTCTCCCTGGACCTCTGTGTCTGTGTCCAAATTTCCCTTTTTTTATATGGACATCCATGATGTTGGACTAAACCCAGACCAGTGACATTATCTTACCTTGATTAAACTTGCAAAGACCTGTTTTTAAATAAAGTCATATTCATAGGTACAGAGGGGTAGAACTTCAGAATGTCTTTTTGTATAACCACCAGTATAATGGGTGATTCTATACATAGATACAGATAGATGACATATGTAGATGATATAGATATAAATATAATATATAAGTAATATATTTGATATAACATACACATACCAATATATAAATATATAATATAAACCAAATATTTTTATGACAATCTCAGTTGATTTATACAATAGGTATAATAATACTGCCCTTATAAAATTGCTGAAAAGATGAAATATAATATGTGAAAGTACCTAGCATGGGGAAGGCTTAGCAATGTGGTTGGTGCATGTATTAGTACACTTAATTCAGGGCACCCTTTTCCAGAAATAACTTCAGAAAAGAATATTATTGTGTTCTATACAAGTGATTCCAATACCAGATTTTACCAGTTTAAAATAAAGCCATAAGTATCATGAATATGGCCAAATCAGTACATGATTCAGAAAGGATATTCAATTGTCCTAGAACTTTCTTTAACCTTGAAGTTTTCTTCTATAGGAAAACAAATACGTAGAAAATGTGAAAGTTAGTGTCTCACAATTCTGTTTTCCCATTTTACAATAATCTTAACTATATTTATACCATAAACCAGCATTGGATTCGGCTAATTCCTGAATTAGATCGATCTGGTTGCTTAAGGCTTTCTCTTCTCTTTTTTTTCCTCTCACTCCTGGACAGCTGGGTTTTAACAGTCTGCATAATCACCTGCACTTTCTACTTTTCCTTGCCCTTTGGCATCAGCACATGCAAAGTTAAATTTAATGCAAGGACATCATCTGGCAGATTTCTCCAATCTCAAAAAGGTAAATTCCCAAACCTCAGTTGAAGTATTTCTATTTTAGCTTGAATTTTCAAGATAATTGCCTCATGTCTCTGCTTAATTTGGTTTGTGCAGATACAATCATATGAACAAATATGTTTTAATGGAAAGCCTTCGTAGCTGTCAGTGCGTTGGGCATCCATAAGGGAGAGTATATGGGAATTCTGGAATTTATAATCCTTTTCACTCTGCCATTAATTAAAAGTGCCCCAGAGACAGATTGGGAGTGACCCAGGGTGAAGGGGCTGGAGGTTAAGCCTTTTAGCTCTGAGCCTCCAGTTTGATTCGGATCTAAGCTGGTAATAAACAAGAGCTACTGCTATTTGATAGCGGTTTGGTGACCCATGTGAAATGAATTAGTAATCTCAGGCTCGCTCTGGTGGACAGGTGTCCTCACCCAGCCTGAGCTGATAGCCTCTGCAGAGGTTCCAACAACCTAAAAATGATGGCAATAAAATGGCTTCACAAATGTTCTCGTGCTCTCCTAGGACCATTGTTCAGTAACATGGAAAAAACTATGAGGCCTAAGATTCCATATGTCCAGCTTATAAAAAGGCTATGGGAATAAAAGAGATCAGGGTGGGCTTAATAAGACCCAGACAGTGGGTCAAATGAGAATCAGGTGGTGGGTCTAAGAGAAATTTAATATCCTTGGTTTCTCTCTCTTTTTTCCCCTTTCTGTTTGGTTGTCATGGGAGTCGGTGTTTGTGGAGGAAGCGTTGATTATATTTGCCAGGGGCAGATGTGTGCACCCTCCGGCCTTCGATTCAAGCAGTTGCAGGACAGAAGGATGTGTGGCTGGAATGAAAGAAAGGTATTCTAATTGGTAACTCTCACAGAAAAGATAAAAACATTAAGAATTGTGTGTGCGTGTTTAAAGACATGATGTACTGAACTGAAATAAGAGTAAGACTTTTATTACTAAACTGAAGAAGCTATTGAAATTGGGTTTACTTGAATTGTGTTGTTCTGATTAATTTGAGTCCAGGAGTTTTTCCAGCCGGTTTTAAAAGGTGTATTGAAAGTTTTGTATTTCCCCCCCAATAACCAGAACAGGAAAGCCCTGGGAAATTAAGTGGAGGAAAGGAATATCAAATCTTCAATGTACTTAAATTTTTCTTTTCATGAAAACTTCAATCATTAATCTTACCTACAGCTTGCTATTTCTAGGAAGTTGCAAAGGGCAAAAATTGCCATTTTTTAAAATTAAAATTTTTTAAAAATTTTAATTCAAGTTAGTTAACACATATTGTAGTACTGGGTTCAGGAGTAGCGTTTAGTGATTCATCACTTAACATACAACACCCAGTGCTCATCCCAACAAGTACCTTCCTCAAAGCCCATCCCCCTTTTAGCCTATTCCCCCCACTTCCCCTCCAGCAACCTTCTGTATTTAAGAGTCTCTTATGGCTTGCCTCCCTTTCTGTTTTTATCTTAATTAATTTTTCCTTCCCTTCCCCTGTGTTCATGTTTTGTTTCTTAATTCCACATATGAGTGAAATCATATTTGTTTTTTTCTGATGTATCACTTAGCATAATATACTCTAGTTCCATCCATGTTGTTGCAAATAGCAAGATATCATTATTTTTGATCACCAAGTAATATTTATTGTATATATGAGCCACACCTTCTTTATCCATTTGTCAGCCTGCGGACACTTGGGCTCCTTCCATAATTTGGCTATTGTTGCTAGCACTGTTATAAACATTGGAGTGCTTGTGTCCAAAAATCAGCATTTTTGTATCCTTTGGATAAATACCTAGCAGTACAATTGCTGGGTCTTAAGGTAGTTCTATTTTTAACTTTTTGAGAAACCTCTGTATTGTTTTCCAGAGTGGCTGCACCAGTTTGCAATCCCAATAGTGCAAAAATCTTCCCATTTCTCCACATCCTTACCAATCTGTTGTTTCCTGAGTTGTTAAATTTAACGATCCTGACAGGTATGCCATTTCTGTCTGATTCTAGTTTGTGTGTGTGTGTGTGTGAGTGTGAAGTGACAGCTTTGTGTATGTGTGTGTGTGTGTGTGCATGCGTGTATGGCATATATATACAATGGTGTTCTCCTTAGCACTTTTTAATACATATATTAAACATTATTGCAATAGAGATTCAGACAACTCAAAATATGTGAGAGGGATTAAAACAACTCTATTGAAACAAAAGGCAGGAGAGTGTTTAAGCATCAAGGTGAGCTAGTGGAGAATGTGATTAGGCTATTTGTGTTTGTTAATTATAGCTCATTGAAGTTTGGCTCCTACTCCCACCCCCACTCTTCCACCAGAGACTGGAAGAGAGAGGCATTATCTTTCAGGTGATTCATTTTAAAGGCTTGTTCCCAGGCCCTAGAGAAAGACAGTCCTTGGCTGTAAAGCTAGCAAGAAGTTACTAGAAAATGAGTAAGTCCTGGAGGTCTAATGCACAGCATAATGATTATAGTCAACAATGCTATATTAGAAACTTAAAATTGCCAAGAGACTAGATATTAAATGTTCTCACCACGAAAAAAGTAGTGATAACTATGTGACATGATAAGGTATTAGCTAATGTTACAGTAGTAATCATATCGCAATCAACTCAACATATTTTGTACCTTAAACTTATACAACGTTGTATGTCAGTTTTATCTCAATATATATCCTAGTGCTAAATGAAGCTCATAGTATTCTCTTTAGCACTTCTTATCTGATAGAACTCTTCAAAGATAAATGCTGCAGTCTGTAGTGATTTACCCCATGAATGTCATACATAGCTAAGGTCTAATGACCACAAACTTATAAAGAGTCTAGTAGTCTGTTTTCTTGGTTCCTTTTCTTAAAAAATGTCTTCTCTTTCTTTTGCTCCTCTTTGCAACTCATCCAAACCCAATTATTCTATTATTTTTCTGTTTGCTCAGTGATTACATTTTGGTGCCATGATGAGGTAATCCCATTACGGGAGTCTGGGACTTCCTTTGCCCACCTGTTCATTCCCTCTTCATGGCATATCATTCCTTTATTTCCTGGTAGGTAGATAATCTGATAAATAATCTCCTGTAAAATGTCAATGCCTGATTATGGATTAAATATCACAGTTGAACCATACTAAATTATCTATATTTGTTTTTGACATAGAAGAGCAATTTTACATCTTTTAGCCTTGTAACTCCTTAATTTGCATTATAATGACAAACTCTAGTGGTTTCTCCTTGCAATATTAGAGGGTGAAACTCTCAACAATTGGGGATAAAGATATTTTAGGAGATAAAAACCTTTTATTTCAATCTTCAAAATCCCATCGTGTGAGTCAGTAGTATTTTTATTTAAAATTATTTTTATATGTTTACTTTTGAGAGAGAGGAGTCGGGGAGGGACAGAGAGAGAAGACACAGAATCCAAAGTAGGCTCTAGGCTCTGAGCTGACAGCACAGAGCCTACATGGGCTCAAACTCACCAACCATGAAATCAGGAGCCGAAGTCAGATGCTCAGCAGACTGAGCCACCCAGGCGTTTCATGTGATTTAGGATTATTATACACCAAGGTGGCGTCTATTCTTTGTTTTTTAGTTATGACATAACTGTTGTCCTATATTTTTGGAGGATAATTACAATATGTAGCTATTTATTGGTTCACTTGGAGATTTAGGTTTTTAACTTTAACTAATACTTGTTGTGATATTACTTTAGTACCATTTTAATAAAAACAGTTTTAAAGTCAGTAAATATCTGCTCAGAAAGTTGTTATCCATTAATTATCTCATTAAACTTCTACATTCCTTTAGTGTGTAGATCTTGACAATATTCACAATGTCACTAGTCTTACTATTATAGAGAGCCATCCAGGGGCTATTGAAATTTTGAAGCAATTTCCAGGTAATCAGCTACAACAGGTATGATATTATCTCCATTTTGAAAATGAATAAATTCTGGCTTAGATGCTTTAAGTAACTCACCCAGGGACCCAACCAATATTTCCAGAACTGGGTTTCAAACTGAATGCAACTGGACTCAGCACCCCTTCCTTCACTGAACCCCAGTGGAAACTTCCTTCTGGTGACATTATATTACATATTCTGCTTTAAATGCACTGACCAGCGTAACTAAGACATCACTGAACATTACAATACTACCTCTATAGTATAAGACTGATGTAGTGAAACTGATTTAGCTAACCAGAAATAGTTTTTGTCTCAATGCTTATAGTTAGAAATTTTCTGAGATGTATTTTCTTGTTTCCCAGTCATAAATTCTATAATTTATTTATTAAGGCATTCACTTGTGAAATATTTGCTGAATATCTACTATGCACTAAGTCCTTCACAACAGGAATAATCAATGCTATTTGTAATGTGATGTGTTTATATGAAGCATGGGAGCTTGAGGGCATAATGGTATACAGATTATAATTAATATTTTTCATCTGAAGAAATTATATACCCCAAGATTATTATCACAGGAGTCAGTTGTCAGCATATTGAATATAATGTGTACACTGCGTAGGAGGAGGAGTTGAACCACACATTTTGGACATGGACAGTATGGAGACTCTTTAGACTTCATTTTTTAAATTTTATTTTTATGATTTTATTCCTCCGTCTAAACTGTACTACTGCCAAAAGAAAACCCCAAAGGGGCTTTAAGCGATCCAAGTCCTTAGATGTATAAATATTTACTACACACCAACTGCATGTCAAATATGGTTCTAGTCCAGTCCCTGGGTGGTTAAAAGGAGGTATGAAGAGGAACACACAATAACACACAAAGAAATGAATCCACGTGAAGTATGAAGCATCATAACAGTTAAAGATCTGATAATAAAGTTAATGACAGCGTGGCGATGTATGTAGAGTGGTTTAAATGAATAAGGAGATGACATTTAATGTGAGCCATGAAGATAGAGAGGGGAATCAAGGACACAAAACATGGTGAACAAATATCTGGCAGAAAGAGTGGCTTTGCTGAAATGCTGAGACAGATCAGAGCACAGCGTGATGCAAGAATAAACAAGGACGCTGGCTTGGAGCAGAATTCAGGAGAACAAGAAAGGGATTCAGCAGGGTTACTGAATTGAAGCAGATGCTAACAGGTACTTTCACTCAAGTTACCTACAATTTTACTCCATTTTCCCCAACTAAATACAGGAAGAAGTATTTTACTAAGGCCTGGGAAGAATGGCCTGGGGCATGTAATTTCCATATGGCACAGAGAAGAAGGGGTATCAGAAACTAGCCCAATTCTACCTGTAGTATTTTTGTTAAGCTAAAAACTGATTTTCCTGTGACTCTGTAAGCAAATATACTTGTTTCTTCACTTCTATTATGAAAATATGCTATAAGAGCACGGATATGTTATGTAACACCACCTATAGCAATATTTCCTACCAAAACAGATTAGGAGAATAAACTCTATTTTATCCACCCATTATAGAAATCACTTTCATTAAATCCTTAGTTTTAGCCAAGAAAGTAGATTAGCATAAATCCCTTTGGACTAGCTATTAATGCTGTTCCACGAACCACTTAAAAAGAGTTTCAAATTTAATCTCTTCTCTGTTCCCTGAACACATCTTTGGAAAAAAAATAATTATTTTCTGGCCTCATAGACACATACTACTTCTAGGTCAATACCATTGCTTTTTCTAGGCTTTACTTATGGAGAAAAATATATCTTGGCATTCTTTGGGTTGCCTTTTTAGCAATGAAGATAATTAAGGGTTATATTTGTAGTGGGTTTCCAAAACTACAATCTCCATGGACCTATATTTGTAACTGCATTTTCAATTGCCAATTAGATAAGGAACATATCATGTGAATTCATAGAAATGTGCTCACAGCTACATGATTATCCCGTTGTAAATATGGTGTTCAAAGAGATTTTGAAGACTAAATTCAGTTTCAATTGTGGTCAACCTATTTCAGAGTTATGATTTGACTGTGATAAACATTTCTATCTATATTATAATATAATTTTTCAGTACATAAAACATTTATAGTAATTAAAATTTTTCCCAAGAAGTACTGGTGGAAAAAAATAAAGATAAAAGTATTAAACACAATGATAGATGAAATAAACATTTCAATAGTCAGTCAAGCAAAATCTCTCAAGAAACGTAAGTTTTAGGTTTCTCTTTTTATAAAGGATATAATTTGAAGAATAGGCATAATGGAATTCATTATGCCTTTAGTTTCTTGTGTGTAATAATGTTAGGGTCCAAGGCATCCATCCAATCAACTGTTTAACAAACAAGTTTTAAGCACATGATACATACCAGAGAGTAATCTAGAGAATGAGGTTGGGGAAATTAATATGAAATAGCTACCTGCCCTCAAAAAACTGATGGATTAACAAATAAGTAATACAAGAAAATATTACAGGGTTTATGATGACAGTACATCCATGACATGATGGAGTCACAAAATTAAATGTTAAAAATGAAAGGACAAGAAAAGTAATTTCACATTTTTATATCTGACTATTAAAATGTTAGATGTTTCCTGTTGACATATAAAATTTTCATGGTGAAGATACAAAGAAAAAAACCTACTAACACCAGTCTGATTATTTGGTGTATAACCAATCTTCCAATTAATTTGTCATGCATTCAAGTGAAGAGTAGCCAGTTTCAAGGAATATAGATAAAATATTAATTAAATATGTGTGTGACTTAATTTGAGAATCTCAGTTAAAATTATAGCCTTAATACTTACTAGCCTGTGAAATTGGGAAAAATACTTGAACTCTTTGAACTATTTAATCTGAGAAAGTTCCTCAGACTTTCTTTGTATTTTATAATGCTGAACCAACTGATGAGCCCTAAAGTGTTTTGTGATTGACAGATATGAGTATGATTTTTATACTTACCGGTCAGGGTTTATCATCAGAAGTTAAGTAATACATGGGAAATCCAAATGGATTGTTTTACTTATTACAGTTAATATAAGCTTAGTTGAGCATCTTTTCTGATTGCAGCAGAGTGTGTAACGTAGCATTTAGAATCATATCTTTTGAGAGGTTAATCTAAGCAAATAGACATACACACTTTAGAAGTATGTTCTACATGTTATTTTAAATTTTGATAATTTAACTAAATAGAAAATAGTAAACCACATTCTATATCAAGAATTTCATAAATGTTTTATAATATAAGTGTTTTAAAAAGTTGCATAGGATTCTACTATGTGGCTGTACCATACAGATAGACAATCTTTCTTAAAAGTTGTGATTGAAATAATATTGCATTTTTTGCCTTTTATTGGATTCTTCCCATTAGCAAGCAAACAGGTTCTAATGTCTCTCTTATTTAAAAAGTAAATCTCTCTTCACTATATATCTTCCTGCATCCAATTTCACTGTTTCTCATAATTCAACATCTCAATAAGCTTGTCTACATAAATGTTCTTAAAACATTTTAAGGGACACCTGGGTGACTCTGTCGTTTGAGCATCTGACTTTGGCTTAGGTCATGATCTCATGGTTGATGAGTTTGAGCCCCACATTGGGCTCACTGCTGTAGGTGCTAAGCCTGCTTTGGATCTTCTGTCCTCCTCCCTCTGCTCTTCCCCTACTTGAACACTCCCTCTCTCCCTTTCTCTCTCTCTCTCTCTCTGTCTCTCTCTCTCTCTCTCCCCTTCTCTCTCCCTCTCAAAAATAAATAAACATTTAAAAGAAAAAATTTTAAAACTAAATATCCTCTTGTAGATATTTCAACTAGCTTTTGTTTTTTCTTAATCATAAGTGTAAATACTAGCAAAGAATACAATATTTGCATATTTTAAAATAAATCACCAGGAATTGGACATATCAACATCTTCTGCTATGATGCTTTGAGAAGGGCACATCAGTTTTGTTGTTACACATTCTTGCCCAAAATGCATAACCTGAATTTACTTGTGAAGAAATATCATACAAACCCTAGTTAAGAGACACTTTACAAAATAGCTGGACAGGGCTTGTTAATGGTCTCAAGATTATGAAAGACAAGAAAAATGGAAGAACATTCTCAAATTAAAGATGACTATGGACACATGATAGCTAACTGTGATGTGTGATCAGGAATTGGATCCTGGAACAGGAGACAGGACAATTGGAGCTATACTTGAATGAAATACGTTGATTGGCACTGAATCGATGTTAATTTCTCAATTTTTACTACTATATTTGTGTTTATGTATAAAGTTAACATTTGTAGGCATTTCTAGAAGGACCTACAGGGTTTATACTTCCTGTTTGTAAATTTTTTGTAATGTTTAAGAAAATTATTTCAAAATAGAAAGAAATCTAAAAATTTTGAATTATTTTTATTTCAATGAGCATTTATATTTAGTTGATGAAAAACTATAAATATGTTAGTAACTTTAATAAGATATATTAAACAAAGAGTATTTGAAATGTATATCTCAATAAGACAAAAGGGGAATTTCTTCAACTAGTTTGTGGTTTTCAGGGGATATTACTTAAAACTAGAATGAGAAAAGCTCAGTATTAATTTTGTTTCCTTTTTGTTTTATTGCTGTTCATAATGGAAAGCACTGGAATATCTTGTTAAATAAGTGAAAATATGAGGAGTTTTGCTATCAATGGGAATTCTTTAAACTCTCTTTATTATTTCCAAAATAAAAATGTGTTACTTATAAATATTATTTTTAATGATCTAATAGTTTATAATATCATTAAGTTCTCCTTGGATTTTATTGAAAGCAAATAATTGAAAATGTTGCATTTGAATCATTCACTTTCTCATTTTCTGGAGGAAATATAAACAAGCTATTTCTTGAAGCATATCAAATAACTACTAATTATGTTTGCTATATTTTTACTTAGAGACACAGTATTTAAATCAATACTACCAGAAACTAGTGAAAAATTAGAAATAATATTAATTTCAACATATCTTTGCAATAAGTAAGTTTTTAATAAGTTTTATTAATGTTTATTTATATTTGAGAGAGAAAGCACCCAAGCTGGGGAGGAGCAGAGAGTGAAAGAGACAGAGGATCCAAAGTAGGCTTTATGCTGAGAGCCCAAGGTGAGGCTCGAACTCACAAACCATGTGAGGCTCATACTCATGAACCATGAGATCATGACCTAAGCCAAAGTCAGACGCTCAAAAAGAGAAACATTTATAAATAAAAATTCAGAGATATCTCTATTAACTTCATTAAACATTACAGCCAATATTTTAAATAAAAAGGAAAGGTATATACTAATAAAAGTTGTTGACTATCAGCTGGCTTGTAATTTTAGTTTCAATTATAGTAAAAAAATATTATAGTTTCAAGATTAAATAGGATAAGTATTGAGTATTATTGGAAAAAAATTTATATAATTGCTAAAACAGATTTTAACCTCCCTATTGAATGGCATACACCTCATCTAAAAGATCTGTAAAAATTTTTCATGGATTATGTTCATATATAAATTAACATTTTTGTCTTTTATTGTTTAGTGATCTGTATCATTAAATTGCCTATTGGAAAACATGTGACAATTTTCACATTCTCAAAATTTTGTTACTCTTTGGCCACGCTTTTTCTGATACTGGCAGAAAAAGTCTTTTAAAACTTTGCCAAATGATAAATATACAATTATAATGCATTACTTTATTTTTAAACATCTGTATCTATCTGCAAATTTAATATATTTAACTATATTTATTGGTTATTTTGATTTACATATGTGTAACATGCCTGTTCATTTCTCTTGCCCATTTGATGAGTAGTTTGCTTTCTTATTAATTTTTAAATAATTTTTTCTGTCTCTTGGCGTGTGTGTATGTGTGTGTGCATGTGTGTTTGTAGGATATTACTCCTTTGTCAGTCTTATTGTTTTAAAAAGTTTCCCAATATTTTTTTGTATTTATGAACATGCAATTTCTATTAAAATGATTAGGTAGAAAGTTATAGGACTGGATGACTCCTGGTTAACTGCTACTCCCATGAATCTTATTAATATTTGTATGTGTCATCTAAATTTATACTAAATACCAACAGCCAATTTTGGATATGAAAATATTAGTTTGCTACATACTGTCTATTTCTTGTTGATCCTTTGATGTTCAGAAAACAGAAACAAAGGACTGGTATATCCTGATGAGTTTGCCTTCAGCATGGAGTTAATGAATGAGTGTATGGTCTACCTTTGCCCAGGGAGATATAGAGTGGGGCTCAGAGTTTTAAGTTGTCACAGGTTTGGTCACATAAAAGAGAAAAAAGGGTAAATTCAAAGAATCTGTGAGTGTGTTTGCTTTAAATATTAGCATCACAGGACACAAGAAGTCATTTACATTACCTATCAGAATGTTTTAAATGCAGCAGTGAATCCTGGAAGAGAAATTGGTAAAGAAAATGTAACTTCTGGAGTCATTTACTCAGAGTGATTACTAAACCCATGGAAAACTTAAAATCAAGAGAAAAAATGTAAAGGAGATAATCTAAAATAGATTGAAGAGTAAACATTGAACATGCTTATAATGGTTAGGAAAAAGGATTAAAAGTAGCAAACAAATATACAGAAATATTGAAAGGAAGCAAAGATAATGTGGTGGTATGGAAGGCAAAAAAAAATCAAGAATTTCAAAAAGGTGGTTATAAAGAACAATTTAAAATTCTGTAGAGATAGTAAGGAAGGTGCAAAAAAGAAAGAGATCACTGCAGTCACTCCTGCTTACCTTTGAAAGCCAGCTTTAGTAAAAGACTGGCCTAGAATATAGGTTTTTATAGGTATAGGATTTAACACGTGCAGTAGAATACTCCCCTAGAAATCTGATAATGGTGGAAAAAGGACAGTTACAGTAGTAACCTAAAGGGGTATTCATGGAAATAAAGGCCTTAATGTTGTTTTGTTTTTAGTATAGAACGGATCTAAACATTCAAGGGGGTCCTACAGACACCTGAATGAGAAGACTTAATAACTGGAGTTAGAACAAGACAAAGTGGGATCAAATTTACTTTTGGCACGTAGTGGCTTTAGGATGAATGCGAAAAATCTGCAGTACTTTGAAGATAATAAGGTAGAAGAAGTGTTGGTTGAAGAAGTAACATAGAAGTGGAGAGACGAAATGTGAGACCTCGTTTGGCATTGTCTCCACTTCTTTCAGAGCAATGAGGTTCTGATCAGAGTAGTTTGGACAGTGTTACGAGACTAAGAAAAAGTTTGCTGCTGATTCAGGGTCTTGATTATACAGCAAAATGAATTTTGAGTAAGTAAAGAAACACTTTGTAATTACAGATTTGGAATAAAATTTGATTATGTGATTTTATGACTTTTTTTTTTTTAAGCAATACTTTGTGACAAGAGCAAAACAGATTGGGATAGGGACCTGGGGAAGGAATGAACCATTCTAGCTTATGAGATGGACAATTCATAAATGGAAGTAAATTGGTGATGTGGAAGATTTAAATTGCTATATTGAGTCTCACTTAAATGGCTAGTAATGGCTTGAGGTCTGGGATAGTAACTAGGATTTCCACGGTTGGGAGAGTAAAATAGTCAAGAAGGTGAGGTTCATCATCAAGTTGATAAGCGAATTTGAATTTCTGGTAAAGATGAAAGATGGACACCCTTATTTAGTTTTGCTCATTCTTCAAACTCTATTAAAATAATACTAAGTAAATATTTTAAAGACCTAAATCTATGACAAAAAGACAATGCAAACAAAGAGAACAAGCAAAAATACAATGCAACCAGAAAGCAGATGGTTGAGTGGCTGGTAAATGATATAGCAGTCTTGAGAAAGCAGAAACTTAGCCAATGGTTAAGGAAGCCTCAAAGCAATCAGTTTATAACAGGAACAAAGCACAGGTGTTGGGTCTAATCGTAGACTAATCGTAGTAGCATTAGGAACCAAGAAGGTGCCAGATCACCAAATCCCTTTCTACTTTTCAGCAACTGCTCCTGTTTAAGTCAATAGAACACTAAAGCTGTAGTTTATTTTCTGGAGTGGCTAAACCAGAGGCACCAGCACATTTGAGAAGAGAGGCACTTTCCTGAAAATGAAGGATTCAAAGTTTATAAACTGAGTATTAGTACCCCTCATTCTTTTTTTCATCACAGGACAATTAGGATGGGCCCCACAGGTAGGATATTACTGAGTTTTCTCTAGGGACTCTGATCAGCCTAAGTTTAAAAATATAAAACTAAAATCAAATGTTCTTTTAAAAAATGTTCATTTATTTTTGAGAGAGAAAGAGAGCAGGGGAGGGGCAGAGAGGGGGATGGGGTACTGAAGTGGGCTCTGCACCGAAAGCACAAAGCCCAATGCAGGGCTCAAATTCATGACCTGAGACAAAGTCAGACGCTTAACCAACAGAGCCACCCAGGCACCCCTAAAATAAAATGTTCTATATTGAAATGGTTCCAAAAATTCAATTCCCAGTGAAGAACTGCATTCAATAAGCCTACCCCTTAACCAACTCAGCAGAAAAGATGTTTCCAAACATTGTTTTACTGTTGTGCTTACATATATGATCAAGCAGTCGAAAAATATCAGATAATTAAGGAAAGAATCTGATGTGAAGTATGTTGCAAAGTATTTAAGCAGAAAAAGCAACCTTAAGAGAGACAAGCAATAAGGAACCCGAGGAAAAAATACTTTCATTAATAAATTTAGGGAGGCAAGAAATATGGTATATAAAAAAAATAAAAAGAAAGAAAACTAACAAATGACTTAATAAACAAAAACAGGTGTACCTGGGTGGCTCAGGTCATGATTTCACGGTTCGTGGGTTCGAGCCCCGCGTCAGGCTCTGTGCTGACAGCTAGCTCAGAGCCTGGAGCCTGCTTCAGATTCTGTGTCTCCCTCTCTCTCTGACCTTCCCCTGCTCGCACTGTCTCTCTCTCTCTCTCTCTCTCTCTCTCTCTCTCTCTCTCTCTCAAAAATAAATACAAAACAAAAAAACAAAAACAGTTTTTGGTAATTAAAAATATGGGCTAAAAAAAATAATAACTTTCCAGAAGGGATAGAATGTTAAATTGAAGAAAACTCTCAGAAAGTAGACTGAAAATAAAAGAGTCTAAGAAACCAAATGATAGAAAGAAAAATGTAAAAGTTTGGTCTGGGCTATTATTTGGCCTAATAGCCAAATAATGTGGGTTCCAGAGGAAGAGGACCAATATAAGAAGAGGAAGAAATGATCAAATAAATAATTCAAGTTACTACTGTTATTTCAACATGCTTCCCAATTGAACAGCCTACTGATTCTCCAGTAAAATGTGAAACGAAGGCAGTATTGGAAGTATGAGAGATTGTAGGAAAGGTTGAAGTTGAAGATTTTGGAGGAGTAAAAATTCACAATGATACAAGAGTCAAATTGTAGTTTTGTTGCTTAGTAGCAAGACATAAAGGTAGTTGAAACTCCAGGGGCTGTGAGGACAAAGTATTTAAAAGATCAGCATACAATAAAATATTTAAAAAATAATAAATAAAAAATAAAAGATCAGCATAGGCAGGACACCATGAGCAGCTCCAGCTTTGGGGAAGAACACTAATGAAAAAAATTCAAAGGCAAAATTTCAGTTTGCTGACTGACAGTTCATTCTAATATGAGGGGAAAATTGGTCTCGTGATTAAAACTGATACACTGAGGCAAGTGAAAGTTGAAAACTTGTACTAAATTATAAAGAACCCTGGAGCCACAGGCTCACAAGTATTAAATACTAGCATTCCAACATTTCCTCATGAGTCTGCTCCCCTAATTCATATGACCACATGCGCATGTGGCTTCTATAAGCCACAGAAGAAGTGTTCTCATGGAGAAGGAAGATTTCACCAAGTAATACAAAACTAAGTCCAATAAAGAAAGGTTGGGGGCGCCTGGGTGGCTCAGTCAGGGTTACTGTGGCTCAGGTTGTGATCTCATGGTTCATGGGTTTGAGCCCTGCATAGGGCTCTGTGCTGACAGCTCAGAGCGTGGAGCCTGCCTTAGATTCTCTGTCTCCCTCTCTCCCTGCTCCTCCCTTGCTCATGCTCTATCTCTCTCTGTCTCTCAAAAATAAATAAACATTAAAAATTTTTTAAAAAGAAAGTTTGGACTCCCATCCCCACCGACTTTCACGGTACACCTTGCAATCAGATCTGCTTACAAGGAAGAAAACTAGCCAAGGATGAACATTCCATGGGAGTCTCAAATCATACAAAGTAGATAACTGAGTATTGTTTTTTACCTTACACTTTTGATATCACCTTTATGTTTTTATCATTTTAATTAAAATTTGGTGGAAGTATGAGATAAATAGCTTGGGTTTTCGGTCGTGGTTTCTTTAGCTAACCATAATGAAAAACAATCCCCTCTTTCTCTAAAACCTTTATAGGACAGTTAAAAGTGTTGGAAGAAGGAGGCTATCATAGGTGGACTTTACACCTATGAGTCAACACCTAACGTTTCTATTGTAGTAATAGTACTATGTGGTAGGGTAATGGAGGCAAGCTTTATCTATTAATTTTACTTTTATCATATAATTGTTATCACTTTAGCAAACAAGTGTAACAAATTGCTCTGGGTATGAAAGAGATGAAATGAGAAAAAAGATTTTTAGATTCTGTCTTATTTATCATAAAAAAAGTACAAACAAAAAAATTGGTTAAGGAGTCATTAAGGGTGAACAAGTATTGAAATTCATTGTAGAAATTTTATAATTATTCCCTTAAAATAACTACAGTTTAATTGCCGAAGGAAAAAAATCTACATATATGAAAACTATTGTGGCAAACGAAGCATTGTGATCAAGGAAACAAAAAGAAATTAAATTCAAATCAGAGTATTTGCTTAATAGCTTAAGCAGTTGCTAATGTTTATATATTACAATGTGAATTATAATGCTTAGATAATGAATTTGTTGCTTTTTGAAAAGTCATGAACATTTCAACTTGCAACTTCTCATACTAAACAGATATGCAAATATTGTTAAGATGATTGTCTATTTTACAATAAGGTTAATTTTGGTAAAAGGCACATTAACTCTATAATCATAATAGGGCTAATCAAGACTGGGTTTGATAAAGAAAGCAACAAAGGTAAATGCTAAAGAAAAGAAATAGCCAATTTAGATAATTTAGGCCAATACAATAATTTTTGTTTTTAAATAGAAGGGTTGTATTCTTTTGGCCCAGGGTAAAATGAAAAAAAGATGATTTCTTTTCACTTACCTTCTTTTGCAGAACTTATTCAATATATTCTGATTGTGTATTATTGTGGGCATGAAGATGGTAAGGAAATCTTGAAATTAGATAGTTGCTATCTAATGCTGAATATATATTTTGCTAAAATAATGTAATAATTCTTACAGATTATATTTACTTCAGTCCTGAGTTTTTTCCATAAAAAAAACTGCCCATTTTTCTAAAGCATTTGGTTATGTCCAAACACTATTAATCTCACACAACTAAATATTTAGCCCGATCTTTCCCTGAGCTCCAGATGTTTATTTCCAATTGCCTACTTGATATTTCTATTTAGATTCTCAAAGACATATTGAATTTAACAAATTAAATGTGTGATTTTTTTTCTCTTCAGAGCATTTTTCTATTCCCACTTCACAGTCTTGTTCATCTCATTCGTTGGTACAGTCATGCTCCCAACTCTGTTGTTTAAGCCAGAAATTTAGCAGTCATTAAATTTTCCCTTTTTCTCACCCTCCACATTCAAGCCATGTTGTCTCCACCTCTAAAATATACTTGAATGTGTTCTACTTCCTCCGTTGCCCTTGTCAACACCTGAATCCAGAACGCTGTCAATTGTATTGCCTCTATTATCATCTGATCATCACCACTACTATGATGCCCTTATCATTTTCACACAGTAGGCTCAGCTAGCTGCTTAGAGAGTAAATGAAATCATGTAACTTCCCTGCCAAGGAACCCTGAATAGATTTTTCCTGCACTTAAGAATTAAACTACGCTACTTAGCATAGCTTATGATGACTTACCTCATCTACCTGCAGTTCATCTTTTAACACTCTCTTCATCACTCATAATTTTCTATTTATTCTGTCTTCTTTCAGTTTCTTGAACACTTAAAGACTTTTCCTCTTTGGGCCCTCAGCATTTCCTTTTGGCTGGGGCATGCTTTTCTCATGATTAGGCTTCAGTGATATCTTCTCTGGTAGATAATGTCTAGTATAGCTCCAAATGTTGGGGACCCTGTCTCCTGGTATTCATAGCCTTGTGTTTTGTCCTCCTTTTTAATAACTTTCTCCTAACCAGTAGGATTTCTCAACCTAAAGAAGAGGTCACTTCCTCATTAGATTATAAAGATTGTGACTTCCATCTTGCTAGAAGACTCTCATCCTTGCTGGTGTTGATGAAACAAATTGTCATGTTGATAAGTCCACATGGCAAAGACCTGAAACAGACCCCTGACCAATAGCCATCTACTGAAGTCTCCAGACCAATAACTGAAACAGTACTGAATCTGGCCAACAACCATATAACAGGGCTTGGAAGAGAATCCTTCCTCAACTGAACTTCCAGATGAAACCTTAGCTTTGACAAATACCTTAATTATAGTCTTGTAAGAAACCCCAAGGCAGAGGATCAAGCTAAGTTGATATAAAATGTCTGACATAAAGAAATCATGAGGTAATAACTGTGTATTGTTTTAAGCAATTGATGCAAAAATAGTTACTTGATACATCTTCTTAAGTCTTGACCAAGTACCCTAATGTAAATCACCTTCTATCTCAACCATTTATTTAGTTTTATTATCACCTATTAAAAAGCTGAATTGATTTGACCTATTCATCCCCATACACTCTTTATTTGTCCAGGCTCCCCTACACAAGGGTGAGGTCTCGGAGATTGAAATGATTATCTGAATTATCCATAATAGCCTGTCTCTTTGTATCTTTCTGGCCTGGGGTGCTTATGAAGACTATGTACTCAAAAGCAGTCATAGAATTCTAATTTCAAAATATTGGAATTTTCCCCCATCTTCATCTTATTCTAATGTATACTTGGTCTTCTGGAATAAATCTTTTCTCAGCACCATGTTCTGAAGGGAGAGACAGGCACAAAGTTTGATGTTAGATGTACTTCACAATATTACTTTTCTTTTTTTTTTTTTTCCACTGTCAATACGAAACAGGTAAGGTAGTACATTGTTACCTGATGAATTCAACCAACATAGATCATAGTCTGGATAATTCATGTCTCAACAATTGCCTGTTTCTGACTTGCAGGGAATTATTTTTTGCTTGGTTAATCAGGATAATTGCTTTCTATCTCCACTTTGGTTTGCTTCTGTAGACACAGTCAGAGTCTAGAAGGGCTAAACTCACCATAAACCCTTCAGGTAGTTCAGAGGGTTTCCATCTTGCCTGCAAGTCCACGGAATAGTACTTCTTCTTTTGGGAATACTTGCAACTTAAGTGTCTTGGCAGTTGATACGAAGCGGCTGCCAAAATGGTCTGATACTACATTTTTAAAGCACAGTATAATCGTCATAATGTATTCAAGTTTTCACTCACAATTATTTTAAATAATTATGAGCAGATTTATAACCCTAAAGCTCAAAGGAAGATGTTGAATTATGTTATTTATTCCCTTTGTTTATAGTTTTTCCAGAAAGTTGTCTTCAGTGTGATCTAATGACTGCTGGTAATTCCATGGCCCTTTGTTCGACCTACCTGTTGATATACTTTTTGTAGAATGACAGTCTCAATATGTCATCAATTTAATTAAAAAGTTGAACTTAACAAAAACACACTGGTATCTCATCAGAAATATTACCATTTTCCACATTAATTGTTATATTTTATTTTCTTTCATTCAATCCATTCACAAAATATAGTAGGTAAAGTGAGTGACTCTGGACCTTAATTTTGCCCTATGGTAATAGACCCAGGAACTGAGGGTACAAAAAGCACATTTATAAAAATTGTACAGATTATATTTCCAGATCCAAATCATTTGATCTATGCTTCCATAAGAAGAAAAAATGTGTGATTGTATTTGTGTTTTGACTCTGTAAGAGGATTCCTAAAAACATTGTAACTGTACAATATTTTTAACTACTCCAAAGTCATTGTCTTAGTATTTCACTTCACTGAATTGCACGTCTGAACTTTTCCATTGTCAAAATTCACCTAATATGTTAAAAGGGAATAAGTAATAACTACAAGAAATTCATTTTTGCCATGTTTTTCCTTTTTTGCATTGTAAAGAAGAAATTCTTTTCAACACTGAGTTGAGCATATTTAAATAAATACTTTGCTTTATTAATAACATTTCACATATAGCTTTTAGATTATCAACTGTATTAACAGTATGACGTAGTTAATTGTCACCAATAAGAGTGGAAAGGAGACCTGAATCACTTTTGAATGACTCTGTGACACAACCTTTTGTGTACAATACAATCTCTGGCATATATAGTGCCAAGAGAAATACTGAAGACACACATTCAGACATCTCTTTGATGTGTGGATAGTTGGGATAGTGATCGAAGCTTTCCCAATATATTCAAAAGTTCTGTCACAAACTGAAATAAGTGAAGCAGAGAATTGGGACCTAAAATTTAGCCATTGAGGCTAAAGTAATAGTAAAAAGTTGATTTTTGATTTTTACGAAAATTGAAATTAGTCACTTAACTGTTTCTAAGATTTTTTGAATTTTGGGTTTTTAACTTCATTTACTTGTTGTTGTTATTATTATTATTATTGTGATATTAGGACCATAATATCTTTTATTTACCTCAATTAGTATAAGACACCCAAAATGTAGACATGAGAAATGACTTTCAGGCAGTTCCCAGGGTAGAGATTCCATAATACCATTTGTCACAGCAAATGTGGTAGAAAACAGAATATTTTTCTTTTCTACAGTTGGGATATTACTTTTTTATAATAAAATGTTAATGAAATAATTGTTTGGTTTATATCTTCTAACACATTAAAAACTTACTCTTCACATAGTTCATAGCATTACTTCTCAAGAGCAAGTTAGAAATTTAGCACTCAATCAAAAATGCTAATCTGCTCAAGATATATTAAGGCATACCAAATTTTACAATTTTCTGAAGCATATATATGCTCCAAGCCTCACTATAATTTCTCATATGGATCATATCTGGAAAAAAGTTACATGAGGCAGTGGTTATAGTTTATTTTTCCTGAAATTTTATGATGAATAAAATAAGTCCTTTTATGCCTTTGTTGATTACCCTGTGAAACTGGTAGGTTTTTTTTTTCTTCTCTTTTTGGTGTTGAGATTGAGAGAGGTGGAAGGGATGAGTAAGAAAACTCAGAGTGACCAATGTCTGAGAAAAATATAATACTTTCATTTCCCCTCTTGAAACTGCCATTTTTGTTCTCGTTTTTTTGAAATGTGAAATGAAATCAATACGCTCTAAACCAAACATCCCCTTTACTTATCATAATGGGTTTGCTGTTTAGTGGGATGTCTTCTTGTCCAGTCTTCCCCAGATACTTTCCTTCCATTTTTCATTTTGAAGTGTTTGGAAGCTAATGAAGCCCTAGCATGGCTCCTGTCTTTAGAAGATGCTTCTATAAAACAGGCTTCCACCCTGTGTTCTAATCTCCTTTGGTACAAATGGTCAGCAGGGCATATATTTTTGCCCTGATGCTTTATTTTTTGAACATTTTTATATAGCTGGAAAAGGCTAGACCCCCATGGAATCTTATCAAAACACTGCAGCGTGCTCGAATGCATCATATTATTGGTATTAATAAGATGAAAAATTAGCCACTGCCATAGACACTGGGAAATGTTTCAAATCACAGAGAGATGCTTTCTTCAGGATAGAACCGAAAGAAAATAGGACAGCAGGGAAATAGATCTAAGGAGGTTTTTGAACGCATGGAAATCAAATAAAGCTTTTGGTGAATAATAGTTTCCTATTGGACTAAATTAAAATATGTATGTGCACACACACACAGTGTATAAGAGTGTGTGTGTGTGTGTGTGTGTGTGTGTGTGTATGTGTGTGTGGTGTATGTAAAGGCAATAAAGGATAGGTCTCCACAGGACAATTAAGTTGAGAACTGAAGTAACTTTAGGTCGAGGATATAATTAATAAATCTGAGTGTTTTTTTCTTTGAATTCTTTGCAAATTCCCTCTGCTATTCATTTATATATTGGCATTCTGAACATAAGAAGTTATATGAGTGGTTTTTACTTAACTACAAATTAGACCAACTAACATCTTAAATCCGATTGCTACTCAAACAAAAGCAAGTAAAAACTGAAGGAAATTAGTATAGATTTGTATTTTAAAAATTGTTATTAAAAAGTGCTTCACTGAAATCTTTCTTTTTAAATAGAACTCTACATAGTCCAAATAGATAAGGCAGTTGCCAAATCCATTTTATCTGTAGGTAAAAGCAAAAAGGAATTGAAATATTTTAGAAAAACAGAACAAATCATTGACAGATATATTCCTTTTTCTTCAACTAGACTGCAAATTGAGAAGCAGCTTGATATATTTTATTTCCCCTTGGATGTCTCCTATAGTATAGGTATTTAGTAAGTAAACTATAATTGTTTATTATTATTATTTAATGTTTATTTATTTTTGAGAGAGAGAGAGACAGAACATGAGTTGGGAAGAGGCAGAGAGAAAGGGAGACACAGAATCTGAAGCAGGCTCCAGGCTCCAGGCTCCAAGCTGTCAGCACAGAGCCTTACGTGGGTCTCCAACTCACGAGCTATGAGATCATTACCTGAGCTGAAGTCTGATGCATAACCAACTTAGCCACCCAGGTGCCCTTAAACTATAATTGTTGAAAAATGAATGAAAAAGCCCCTGGAAAATAGATTGAACATTTTTCTTTACATTCACAAGATGCAAATCCTCTCTAAATGTTAATTAAAATGTTATTTAGCATAGTTACCAAGTAAAAATATCAACAAATAGTAACTATGCATTGCTCAGATTCCAGGTTGACAGCAATGATGTTGACAGAGGTGAAATATAAGAGAAAGAACAATCACATGTCTCACAAATCTGGCACCAACACATATAAGCTGTTTACAGCTCAAGGAATGATCTTCTCCTTGGTGAAGAATAAATACAAAAATAGGAATCTAGTAGGATCAAAAGGAAAAAAAAAAAAAACAGAGTATAGCAGGTGCCAGAACAGGATCCTATATTCTTGCTATGAAGCCTTGGGAGAGATCAAGAAATGGAACAAAATACATTGAGTTCTAGGAATTTAAACCCCAGTGTCTATTGGGAGGGTAAGGAATGATGAGTCATTCTAAGTACTTATATGAGAAGGACCAATAAGGTTAGGAGAGAATACTCTACCTCATTTAGATGTGCATATAAGGTTAATATGGGTGCTTATGTGTTGGAGAAGAAAAGGAGATTGAGCCCAACTCCTAACATGCAAATGAGAAATTTCTAAAGTCTACATAGAAGATTTAAGAAAAAAGATGCCTGTATTTTTCTTAATGAGTCATGCAAATCACTCTATTCTTTGAGACAGTAAACTTTTAGCAGTAAACTCTCTTCTTCCATAATCTCTATTACAGTGAACATCAGCACCATCTACCCTGGAAAGCTAAAGGACCATCTTTGACTTTACATTGACTTTACCATCCTTGCTACTAGTCATATGAGATTTTTACAATAAAAGAGAATTTTGGAAAATTTCAGTAGAAAATTTCAAAGTTAACTGTTTTTTTTTTAAATTGTGAATTGCCATTCATCTGGAGACTTGCTTTCTTTATCTCATTTGCTCTACATAGCCTTCAGTTAGGTTGGCATTATTAGCCTTATTTTAAAGACAGATTGCTTTTCTATGGTGTCATAGCTAGTCAATAATATAACCAAGATTATGATCCAGACAAATAATCCTATGTTTGATATTCTTTTTTTTCCCCACACTTTGCTAATTAATCAGAAAACAAAATTGATGGAAAAGCCGCCATCTTGAGCCAGCTGCCAGAGGTAAAATAAAGTTCTGGAAGTATTTCCAGTGTCCACAAGTGTTCAAATGTGCTTAAGTTTCAGGTATTGCCATAGCATCAACATATGAATATTGCCTAATTTGATGATCAATAAAGTCTACCACCAAATGGGTAGGGTAGCTACTATATACCTGAATTACATCTGGGACTAAAACACCCCATTGGCTATTCTGTATTTAATCAATCATAGCAAGGGGACAAACACTAATCCTATATATGGGAACCAATCTTAGAAGTGGAAGTTCTCATTTCAGGTATAGAAACCTTGAACTTCCATAGTTTGCCAGTTGTCACTCCTCCTGGAGAGTTGAATGCTGTCCACTCATTTTTCTAACATTTGAAAGAGCTCAGATCTCTGGCCACCACATAGATGAGAGTCTTCATACTGAATACAATCCATGGTGACAGTGTAGGTAGCACCCAGAGAAAGAGAAAGCATTAACACTATCAGAAAACTGTACCACTGGTTGGGAACTGGGAATAAGAGGGAACAAAGGCTAGCCATTAAGGCCCTCTGTTCTCTTTATTTCTAGCTCAAAAGTGTGTGTGTGTGTGTGTGTGTGTGTGCGTGTGTGTGTAGACTAAATAATTTAAGGGTTGTAGATTGGGTAGTGTTTTTTCTTTTTCTTTTTTTTAATATTGTATAGCAGTTCCTTATGTCAAAAAACCCTATAATAAGCACGTTATTTGGAAAGGTTAATTCTGGCCAGTTTCCACTTATTTTGTTAAAGGTATTTTAACCAATGTGACTCCGTTAATTATAGGTCTTAGATCCCACATAGCGTTGACAATTTTGCACTGATAATAGAACGCTCTAGCTCAGAAGGGACTTACATCACCTCCAGAGATGACTTGTTGGATATAATTAATCCCATGCTCCCGCCAAACCACAAGATTGCCAGGAAGTAAAATCTCGTTATGTTCAAGAAAGTGGAAAGGACTGGGAATATTTGGCAAACAGCAATAATGACTCCAACACACCTACAGCCATTCCACTGCCTGAAATTCATATTAAATCTTGTCCATCTGGGAACCCAGCTTTGGCACTGGCAGAAAGAGTTTTAAAAGCCAGGGTATCCACCAGTTTGTTCTCATTTTATGTTGCAATTTGTTGGATTTCTGATTCCTCCTGTATTCTTAAGGCCTGGTGCCTACATGCTCTTAAACTGTATCTTGTTTATTCCCAAACCAAACTCTTTTATATATTCCCCACCCAGAATAACACTGCCAGAAAGCCCTGCTGGGGTCCATACCCCAGCATCTCAATTTCTTCCTAATATATTTGTTTCCCAGTCTTATAATGCACAGAATCTCCAAGTTGAATTTTCACAACACTGCTAGTTCCCATGAGGATACACACCTCCAAGAGTATTCTGAGAATTGCTAGCAGCAGAGTTGGCTGAGGGAAAAGCATTTCCAGGCAGGAAGCACATACTGGGTCATGATTATATTGCTCTGACAGGGACATTTTGCAACTCTTTGACTAGATACATAGACGAAACTCCCAAATTCTGCCATTTTCAGTGAATGTATTATTGTACTCCATCCAGGGAGTAAAACTCCTCACAAAGAATCTGATTCCATGAATAAGCTAGAGCAGTAGGTCAAATCTGAATGCCTGCCAGAGAAACTATTGAAAGTTTCTGACTTTCCTCCAGTCAGCAAGGAACCCTAGGCTTTGTGGAGAATCAATTTTGGTTCTCTTTATGTGCACATGAATCATAAAGCATTGGATTAGGTTACTGCCTAAAACTAGGTAGTCTTTTTTAATCACACAGCTCACTGAAGTATTCAAATTGTTTACCAAACTCACCCCACACCTTAGCATTCAAAATTAACATAAGCTGAGAAATAAATGTATAGAGTTTGTTCAATTCATACATTAAAAAATAGTCATTCTTGATTTTCTAAGAAAACACTGTCCAATAGAAGTACAAAGTTAGCTACATACATAATTTTAGATTTTTTAGTAGCCCCCAAAATGTGACTTAATGATATTATTTTATTTAGTACAATGTATTTAAAGTGTCATTTCAATATGCAATCAATACAAACTTTCTCAATGAGATACTTTTGCATTCTTTTTTGTTTGTACCAAACCTTTGAATTCTGGAGTGTATCTTATGCATAAAGCACATCTCAAGTTAGATTAGACACATTTCATCCACTCACTAGATACGGATGCTTAGTGACTGCCGTATTGACGTTGCTGTTCTGGTAGTTTTCCCAGTCATTTGAGAAAGCCTGTTTCTCACCATTTAAGTTATCGCTTGTCTATAATTTAATCTTCTTGGGTAAAACAACAACACAACATATCCTGTCACAGTGCCAGCACACAGCAAGTGCTCAATAAATGTTTACTAAATGGCTTTAAACTCCAATTTGCAGATATTTACATGTTCATTTATCTGCAACTAGGTGCCAGGTACTTTTCCAATCACCGGGGATTCAGTAGTAATAAAAATAGAAAAAACGCTTTCATGGAACTTACCTTTTGATGGTTGATTTCTTTAAGTTGATGCCAAATATAATTATAAAATACAGAAACATAGCATCTAGTGAGTCAATAGCATGTGTTTTAATTGATTTCCATATTATCTTCCCTGTTAGTGATCTCCATTATTCTATCTATTGTCCATCATTGATCACTCTCTAGCTACTTAGAATCTTACTGTAACATCACACACAAGCTTATCTTTATTAGAAGGTCTGAAGTTTCTTACTGTTTTGCAAATAGAAGAATTTTCTGGGTATTGAGCTTTGCAAACATTTGTTAAGCCTCCACTCATAATTCAGTGTCAAGTTCAATTGGTCTCTCATCCATGAAGATTTTTCTGATCCTCATTGTCAGTTATTTGGTCTTTATTCCTTGCTCAACAAGATTTGTGTGGGTCTCTCTGATGTCACTTATTATGGACTACCATTATAAGTTAATTCCTCCCCAGTGGACCTTTACTTACTCACTGTAGCTCTTGTAACTAGCAGAAACTCTGGCATATGATGGATGCTCAGAAAGTGTGTGTAGGACAGATGGATAGCACACTTGCCGCCCCGTTTTACTCCCTTTCATTCTCTCCTGATCCAAAGGAATCTGTAGTCATGGGTTTATGTGGCACAACCTACCTACTGATATTTTTGCCTTTAATCAGGGTTCTCATGGGTAGTTGAAAAGAGTTGCTAGAATGGGGAGTTAGCATCAAATTATGAGGAAACACTCAGAGAAAGCCCGAGACGATCATCCTATCTTTACAGTGTCCTCTTCTCCCCCTGAGAACAAACCATTCCTGAACTTATTTCCACCTCACAGTCCATCCTACTTTCCCCGCCTCCATTGTTTTCTGGGCATCAGTGTTTCTTAGGCTTAGTAGTTTTCCAATGCTAATTTAGGAAGAATAATTATAAACTATTGTCTACAATTTGAGTAAAAGTAACAAACCATGTCCCACCCAGGTTTGAAGGTAGAATTACTTAACATCATGATAAGGCATTAAACATATGAATGCTTTTAAAAGGCTTATTATAATTCATCCATGTGTCTACACATCTGATTAAATGCAATTAGACCACAGTATCCTAAGAGAGGTTGTAGTCCTTGCCTGTGACATTATCATTGTGTGATGTGTTGCATTTTCTTGCACTCATGAATGAGTTCCTCTCCAGGACTCAGGAGTTTGTGTCTGTGGTTCTAATACTTTACCACTAGATGGTAACATAGATTTACCTACCAAAATATGGGATTTTCTTTCCACCTTGGTGTGATAAAGTTATACATGTGGGAAATCACAATTCTGTCATTGTTTAGGAAATTACTTTTAAATTACTGAAATATAAATTTTAGTGAAAATATGTATATACATTTAGAGACAAAGGTAACAAATATATGCAAAGCATATAATCTGATCCAACAAGAAACTAATGGTATTTTTCCCATATTGGATCTCAGTTTTTTTGTTTTCCTTTTTTGTTTGTTTTCATTAAATAAAGAGGTGCCTCTTTAAATTTATGGTCTTTCCAGAAGCCATACTGAGTATTTCTTCTAGTTCACCAGTCTTCAACACTAAGATTTGAAAATTCTGAATACAGCTGGAAAATATACACATTGGGAAAATTTATTTGTGGTGGGAACAACAGAAACAAGAAATCAATGTCACATCTTCCTTTTCTAGCCAAATGGCCTTAAAAGATGCAAGCTTCTTAGTGCATGCAAAATCCTTACATACAGTTGATGATAGATAAATGCTAATTCTCTGCTTACTTCACTTTTCTTTTCCTTTTTCTTAAGGACCTGAAAATGTAGTTAATGGTTTTCTTTTCTATCCAGCAATGAAAGCATAAGGAACTTCTCTCAAATTGTCTTTCACTGTATCCTTCCCAATGTCCAAGAAGAATTTAAAAAATAGCCAAGTCTCTGTTCATGTGAAGCATATCACTTAGGGCTTTCTAATTATCCCATGTGTTCCCACATCTCAAAATTTATTTTAACAGGTTTCCCCTGGAGAAAACACCTTAACCCTAAGAATTAATCCAACGGTGGAATTCCAGCTAATTGCCTCTTCAAACTATATTATAAACTTATGAGGAGGAGGGGTAGTAACATGTCTTTTTGGTATTTGCTCAGATTTTCAGCACTAATCCCTCAGGAGAGCACCCAGAAGCTCTCCCTAAAGTGGGTATCAATGAGAAAGTGGTCAATGTTCTTTAACGAGTTTAGTAAAAATTCAAATTTAACAATTTGAATAATTCCAGGGAGATAAATTCAAAATTTAAGAAACCTTAGGGGAGGAAAAAAGTTTTTCTTGATCCTCTTCAGGTCTTCAGTAAGGTCTGAAAATGAAACTGACAAACTCAGACTAACAGGATAAAGGCATCTACATTTATTTAATCTAAGTTTTACATGACATAGGAACCTTCAGAAGAAAATAAAGACCAAAAGAAAGGGCTAGACCTGAGTGTATTTGTGCTGTGTTTGATGAAGAATGGACAGTTGTGAATAAATACAGTAGGTTAGGGAGAATGAGGTAATGTAGTAAACCGGAGAAGACTTAGCAATGCCTGTTTGTTGCCATTTTTCTTAGCATCCCTTTGTCTTCAGAGGTAAGGATATTCCTTTCCTCTGGTTAGAGGGAGGACATCTCTCACGTGAAAGTTTTATGATTTGCCTCAGGGGAGACGGCAGAAGAAATGTCAGAGTGACCTTCCTGATTATGCTGTTTTCTCAAATCTTTCAGCTTAAAATATTCAACATGCCAAAATGTCAAATTCTGAGATTGTATGCCTCAAACCCCATCATAATACTTATTGATATAGAGTCTGCATTATCATGTCCCATTTAAATCTATTTTGAGTAAAATTTCTCATTCTAAACTAGAAGGAGGAGTTTCGGACTATAATATTAAACTAGATTAAAAAAAATAAAATTAATGATACATAATTTACCAGTTTTCTTTATATTGAGCCATATTGTTTTTACACATGTTTATTTTGGACATGCTATCCGTTTTCCTCAATTAAAAAAAGGTCTTATGCAAATACAAAATAGCCAATTACTGCATGATTTTACATCTTTACCAGCAATATATACAAGTCCTGGTTGTCCAACTCCTCACAAAAATTTTGGCATTGGTAATCTTTTTTTTTTTTTTGTAATAACCATTTGAATTATATGAAGCATAATAGTATTATCTCATTGTTGTTTTAATTTGCATTTCTCTAATGACTAATGATGTTGAACACTTGGCCACTTATGTAGGGGAAAAATTTTTACTCAATCTTCTTAATGTCCTTGCCTGGATCTGAAAATTAAACTGACATACATAGATTAACAGGAGAAAAACATACGAGTTTTACTGGATTTCTACATGTAACATGGAAACTTTCATAAGAGAATAAGGTCCCAGAAGAAGGGTCCAGATCAGGAAGCTGTTCTGCCTTTTAGGCAAAGAAATAATAAACTTGTGAAGAATTGATAAGACAGAGGGGTTGGGGCTAGGAGAAGAAAATGGTGAATATCTAACTAGGAAGATAAGGGTTCATTTAACAAGGGTTTGTTTGCACAGTTTTTTCAGCCCCAAAGTCCCCATCTCTGGTGATCAGAATGTCTTCCATCCTCTTCGTAGAGGCAAGATACTTTTCACAGGAGTTTTATCACCTGTTTAAGGGAAGAAGAGTGAGGCAGAGAGAAGGGTCAGAGAAACTTTCCCACTTCTGCTATTTTCTCAAAATCCTTCAGTTTATGATATTCAGTATGCCAAGGTGCCATAATTTTGGGATGACATGTCCTAAATCCCATCAATAATTTAAACAGGATTCAAGGTACATTTTGCAAAATATTAGTGTATCTTTTGAAAAAATAACTTAAAATTTGTATTTGTGCAGTACTATAGTTTCCTGCCTTCTCTCTTGAGGGACCTCTGTTTCCTACTTAAAATCCCTTGAATATCTCTGTTTATCCTTGCACTTTGCTGATCCGCCCTGAGTGGCATTAAAGGAGAGGTCGCATTGCCTTCTGATTTTCATTCTTGTTCGGCAGTTTCTTGTTGAATTAGGTCTGAGTAGCTCTGTTTAAATTAGATTAGAAATTGCCCCTTGACTCGAGACTATCTCACTTTCAAACACCCTTCTCTTGGGATCATCTACTATTCACATAGTATATATTTTGTTCTCATAGTCTACAAATACAATGATAAATCTATGTTCCCCAAAACACATGGATAAGAAAACCTAGAAATCAATGTCCTTTACTTATGGCAAGTGGGTTGCAACCCTAGACAAGTTTTAAAATTGGTTAGGCTTAAAATAAGTGAATGGATGAAAATACGGTCTGCAGATTAGTACATGCTTCCATTTGTTGAGAACCTGAGTGTTTTCCTTGTGTTTCTTCCCTTAAGGTGTAAGTGATGCTGCTAAAGCCTAGCCTTAAGCTCGAGCAGGGGGGTTGAGGGGCAGGTTGCAAAGAAGCTTATAAAACTCCCAAGTGCTTCTCCACGCTGCCTTAATAATTTCCAGTTCTGTTTCTGATTCGGGTCAGGCTGGAAACATATTACACCTCAGATGGAAGGTGGATAAACACTTTGTTTCTCCTGCTTCATTGCTTTAACCATCTAACTTGTGAACCTCAAGGTCATTGACAATTCCGAAGTTCAAAGTACCACATGAAAATCCTGAGTGACCATTCATGTAAAGCCTATTAAAACAGCACCTATTGCCTTAAAAATCAGATTGCTATTTTGGGGAATAAAACAAGGAGGGACAAATTCCACCAATAGTTAATACATAGGGCCATTTTTAACATTGCAGAAAAAAAAAAAGAATTTCTTCATCATTATCATGGAGCAATTAGAGCCCAATCAACATAACCGAACCCATCATGGATACAGAACAACTAGATAATGATGTTGATTTTGGAGTACAACCAGAGTCAACACGAAATACTTTAAATTGGCCAATAACAGAAATAATCTATAGGAATAAATAATTGTATTTAAAATGATCAAGGAGCCTAATGTGTACACTTAGCACTCAATTATTCAATGCTTACCATATAATAAGCATATGAAAGGCCTAGGACATGCACCCCAAAATATGACAGGTAGGCAACTGGAATATTTTAATTTGAAGAAACTGAGAAATGGCGGGTCTAGAAAAGTCTTTCTGAGCATCTGCTGTAGTGGGTCTTCAGATCCTGTTGTGGAAGGTGCCTGCCTATACCTAAAGGTAAAGAAGCATCCTTATCTCTTAAAACAAAGGGACACAGAGCAGAATACGAAGGACCAAGCCTTATTAAGTCTCTCCCAGTTCACTACACTACCTCAGACCCGTTGTCCTGTCATATCCGTCCAGGACTCAAACTCATGAACTGTGAGATCAATACCTGAGCTGAAGTTGGATGCTTAACCAACTGAATCACACAGACATCCCAAGAACTTAAAAAACGTAAAAACAAACAAACATATGTTTCCTTCCCTATATGTAAATATCTTTCATAAACAGTTTTATAGAATCCATTCATAACCACCATATGAGGTGATCTCACTTACAACTAAGCAAACTGACACTTCAGGATCCTCTGTAATGTGCACAAGGGTTCTGGTCCTCAGAAGCTGACCTGGGATTTGAACTCAAGTGTGCAGGGGATCCGATATCTTCATTCTTAAGTAGCCCAGTTCATCCAGGTATTTTCCTTTATGAAATTTGAAAGCTGTTTCTTAATTTGTGCCTCAATCTCTCAATTGTTGTGTAAGGATAAAAACTTGCATTATTATTTTAAAATTAAATTAATTGGAATGTAAAATGATGTAGCCTTATGGAAAATGGTATGGTAGCTTCTCAAAATATTCAAAATAGAATTACTATGTGATCCATCAATTCTATTCCTCCATATATACACAAAATAATTGAGAGGGGGGGATCTCAAAGAGACATTTGTATACTCCTGTTCATAGTGTGTGGGAAGAAAAAGATATCTTCAATCTTTCTTCATTCTCAGCTGTATCATAGACAAATTAACCAAAAATGAGCACATGTTTATTAACATGTGTACCTCATACATGCAAGGGAGACCCCCAGGGAAAAATGAGTAACTCATTCAGAGGCTTAAATACCCTCTTCAGCTAAAGACTAAAGAGAAAAGGGTGGGAAAAAAAGACAAATACAAATTTGAAAAGAAAAAGAAAAGGATAAAGACAGAAGAGTGTGGGGAAGCCAGTAATAGAGAGGTGACTAGAAAAAGTGCTAAACCAGATTTAAGGTTTGCTATGCAGATTTAAGTCCACATCTTATCCTTTAAGAGTTTGGGTTTGCTTGTTTTTGTTTTTGTTTGTTTGTTTTATGTGCTTTAGTCATCTTTCTCTTCCTGCTACAGAGAGGCAGACAGGCAAATGGAGGGAGATGTTCTTTATTAATGTAAGTTTCCCTCACTAAAGGTTAACTTCTCTGTTTTCAGAGCTCTCCTAGTTCTGTTGTGTGTTGAAAAAAAAATCAGCTCCCCCCAAAATTCATATGCCAAAAAGATACATCTGGGGTGGAATGTTCTTCTCTACTCCCACAGCAACATTATTCACAACAGACACAAGACGGAAGCAGCTTGTGTCCATCAATAGATGGATAGTTCACCAAAATGTTGTATATGAACACAGAGTGGAATATTATTCAGCCTTAAAAAGGAAATACTGCCATGTGGGACAACACGGATGAGTCTTAAGGACATTATGCTAATCAGTACTCATAATTTCACTTATGAATGTGGAAATAAATTAAAGGAACCCTTCTTTAAAATGGGACTTGGAAAGCCTGAAAGAGAAGCTCTCACACATGTACCCTCATTGCAGTAAATACAGCTAGTAGGAAGAAGGAAGGTAAGAATTGTTTTGATGAGGGAAGACGTTTCTTCACATAGAAATTTTATCTCCTGCTTTTATGGAAAGGAAGATCCTTCCCCACCCACAGCTTGCAGCCAATGAGAAACTGCCATGACTTCACACTCTTGTTCTTTAGTAGATTTTGCTCAAGACAACCGTCCCCAGTGTCCTTCTAAAACCTAATTAAAGCTGATGTTTCCTCTCTCTCTTTGGACTTGACTTTGGTTCTCCATGGCTTGCTTGTTTCAAATTGTAATTCCTCTGCTATCCCTGACAAAACCAATTTCCAGTATAATAACTGGCTACTTTATTTTGTAAGTTGATCTGAGATATCTACGATAGCCAAACTCACAGAAACATAAACGTAGGACAATGGTGGCCCGGCGTGGGGGAAGAGGACAATGTCACACAGAGTTTTGGTTCTGCCAAATGATATACGTTTTGGAGATTGGATGCACAATGAGGATGTATTTAACCTTACTGAACTAACCACTTAAAAAGTGGTTAAGATTACTAATTTTCTGATATGCATTTAAAGTACTGTTTTTAAAGTAATTATTGTAGTACCTGGCTCTGTATTAGGTGACCAGTAAGTAGTAGCTATTCTTATTTCTATTGGTTTCTTTTGAGTATGGTTAATGTTATTTAGGCACCAGAATAAGGTAGATTTAAGTGAACTACCTAAATTGATTTTCTGAGCCATCCACCATGAACATTTCAATAAACTACTATTATTAATGAGGCCATGTCTACATGTCTATTAAACCTCACATTTTAACATCACCTTTTTAATTCCCTCAGCAGTTACTTACATTAAAAATAAATGTTTAGTTTAAACTGGCCATGGGTATAGTTCCGTATAAACGGATTGCAGAGAACCACTATTGGAGAAAAGCAAAGATAAAGGCTAAAATTGAGGGTAAATTTCATGTAAAACATTTAAAAGCATGGAACTTAATAGATATTACAGCCTTGCTGTGGGCAGCTGGGCCAAACCTGCTGTGTGGACCTGTTTGGTTTGGCATGGATGAAGTTTAAGAAATTTTTAGATTAAAAGTGAATTTGAGTAGGACAAGTATTATCAAGTGTATTCAGAGACCTCTCCCCTGGCCTCCTCAGCTCCAGACTTTTCCTTGTTCTGGATCACAGATTTTTATTCTGTACATAGTTCCTGTGAACATTTGATTCTGCCACCTTTGGTTTATAGATTAACCTTAGAAATGGTGTCAAAACTGTTGAGACTGATTGTCTATAAATATAAATAATTTGGAAATATATAAATTTTACAAAAAGTTTTATAAAACTTTAAAATTATTTATTATTTGGGACACCTGGGTGGCTTAGTCAGTCAGTTTTGACTCTGGTCACGATTTTATGGTTCTTGAATTCAAGCCCATGTCGGGCTCTGAACTGACAGTGCAGAGCCTACATGGGATTCTCTCTCTCTCCTTCACTCTCTGCCACTCCTGTGGTCTCTTTCTTTCTCTCTCTGAAAATAAATAAATAAAGTTAAAAATACAATAAAATTATTTATTATTTGGTATTTGGATCATAATTTAAAAACTACTTCCACACGGTTATAACTATGTATAAGTATATAAGTATATGTCTATGTATGTCTATGTATGTATATATGTATACATATATATACTGTGTGTGTGTGTGTGTGTGTGTGTGTAACAGACATTTACTGAGGTACTTACATATGCCAGGCATTAAGGTTTATTTTATAAGTATTGATTTATTGTCCATCTCCTAAACAAATAAAGAAACTGTTTTCTTTTATCTTTTATCACCAATACTGAAGCTATACCCTATCTTAAATGTTTTTGAACACATATACCTGGAAAGCCAATATGTAATTAATATGAAAATCTCTTTCAGCAAATTAGATACAAGGTAACCTTAAAGAATCAAATGGCTATAGGTGTTCTGTGGCTATAAATTATATATTCTCCTATCTGTGCCAGGATGCAATAGAGAACTAAGACCTGAGAAAACACACAGAAAAAGTAATTTCTGCATTTATATCACTTTTTTTCTGATGCACTAACGTCACAGCCAAATCTTGTTTTAAAAATTCCTCATGCAATTAAAAATGTTTTATTCAAACGTATTGGTGTTTTGTAAAGATATAATGTTTTAAGAACAAAGTCTAGGATGATTGTTTCTTTTCTTTCTTTTCATTCGTTTTTTTTTGTTTGTTTGTTTTTCAGTTTCGAAAGTGATTTCTCAAAGGCTGACACCTTCAACATCTAGTTCAATACAGAGCAAATGTTTGTAGCTGGGATATAAATCTCTTGAAGCACGAAAGTGACAGCGAAGTGTTAACTGTGAATAGCACCATTATAATCAATTATAGCCATATGTGATGGACACAGTACTTTGAAATGTTCAATAACCCACATTTAGAATAAAGACTGTTCATTTTATTTTAGATCCCAATTGTACCCTTAATTATTTATAGAGATAGAAAGATCAGATGGATAAAACTGTAAGTACTTATGAGCAAGATATATTTGCATAGTTATGAATGGGTGAGTGGAAATTTAAAATCTATTTGATTTTAAAATCACTTACAATGTTTTAAAAGCATGTGTTAGAATTGGCATACATGAAATTTAAAAAAAAACCCTGCTTTTTTTCCGCTTCAGAGAAATACATTTTCCCATTGAAAATTTAGGATATAACCGACTTATGTTTTGGAAAGATTTTCAGAGAAACAGACAGTGTGAGAATTAGATTCTATTTTGTTCCTGGTGACAGGTGTTTCCCTTCTTTGTGGAGGAAAAAATAGAGTTTCACAGCATTTTAAGTTATTTATGGAAAAGTTTATGGAAAAAAATCCTTTTACTTTTTTAAGTTGATTTTAAGTTGGTCTTTGGATTCAACCATAAAATATTTAAAGTTATCCGTTTACTACAAGCAACCCTCCCCCCCTTCAAGGGAGTATGTATAAGACCTTAATGGCCCTGAGCCTGCCCAATGTACTGTCACTGGTCCTGTTTAAACCATAAATGGTGTGTGGTGCTGAGCAGCTCATCTTATTCTCTAAATCTTTCAAGATAGCTCCAATTTAGAAGTATTGGACAAATATAATTCTGAATTATTCTGGAGCTCTAACCTCTAATGAGTTTCTGCTTATCTCCTCACTAAAGCATACATGACTGAGTAAAGTCCGGATGAGAGAAAAACATATGACTTTTACTTTAAATTATATTGAGGTTTAGGGAAGGCAGCACTTTACTCTACCCTTCGAGGTTATTTTGGATGGACTATTAATTAAATTGACATACGGCAAATTAACAGGAGAAAAACACATTTAATTAATTATATATGTATGGGAATCCCATAAGACTCTGAGACCCAGAGAAAAGTTGGTCAGTTAAGACTTACATGCCATCCTAAGGGGAGGAATGAGCTAGAGGCCTGGGACTTCAAAGGGGAGGAGGATAATTCACAGGAGAATAGGAAGAGCAGACGTTTGGGAATTAGGTGTTTGCCCTGCCATACAGATAAGTCTTTCAGATAAAAAGTTGTCCCTGGTAGTAGCTTTCTTTGTGGGTAGAGGCCCCTATTTAAATTCTTTGTTGTTGTTAAGGGAGAGGTAAAACTGTTTTTGAGTTGATCGCCTTCAGGTCAAAATAATTCACATACCAAAGTAGCAAATTTGGGGGTCCTATATTTTCCTTCCCCTCAGAAGCAGTGTCAACCTATTTTGGTTTAATGCTCATGGGCATTACATTCTTTGTAAATGTAAATATGTGAGGGTATACCCAGGACTTATTGTACATAATTTGACCTTGTCATTTTTTTTTCACTTGAATTTTTTTAACTCTGGCTAATAGTCAAACAATTTCTTAATATCTGGAAACTGTATCAAGCAATATGGGTAATTAGGGATTTGGATGAATATGAATGTGTGCATCCTTAATAAAAATACAACTATCGGGGTCCCTGGGTGGTTCAGTCAGTTAAGCAGTGGACATCAGCTCAGGTCATGATCTCATGGTTTGTGGGTTCGAGCCCCACATCAGGCTTTGTGATGACAGCTCAGAGCCTGAAGCCTGCTTCAGATTCTGTCTCCCTTTCTCTTTGCCCCTACCCTGCTCTCACTCAATCTCTCCCTCCCTCCCTCTCTTTCAAAAATAAACATTAACCAAAATTTAAAAAAAAATAAAATAAAAATACCACTATATAAATGAGCTCTCTAATTCAACAACATGTACTATTTCTACTCTTATGTGTATATTTTCATCATAAGGATATGACTGTTAATTTCACATTGTTTTATAGAAAGATAAGTTGCCAATTTCAAATAAAATTGGTATAATATTTTCTTGTGGTCACTGATATTGGAGTTCAGGAGATTAGATGCATGAGCTAAATAAACTAGATATTTATCCAATGAGCTAAAGATGGGAGAAAATGAAAATTTGTAAAGAATTAAAGAATACAAGGGCCTGGATGGCTCAATCAATTAAGCATGCAACTCTTGATTTCAGCTTAGATTATAATCTCATGGTTCATGAGATCTAGCCACCATACCAGTGCAGAGCCTGCTTGGGATTCTCTCTCTCTCTCTCTCTCTCCCTCTTTCTCTGCCCCTCCTCTGCTTGTTCGCTCTCTGTGTCTCTTTCTCTCCCAAAATAAATAAACAAACTTAAAATTAAAAAATCAAAGAATAATATTCCTTTTTTTTCTGGTAAAAATTGATCTTCTGATATACTACAGAGAAAGTAAAATTTGATATGACTAAGAGCTAAGGTAAATATAACTATATAGATAGTTATATAAAACATAACATCTTCTGGAAAACATAAAAAAGTTTGCCTCATCACAGAACTTTGTCAAAGCACCAAATCATTTTTGTCAAAGCAAAAGAGCAGCCAAGTACATACAGAGATGTTTACATGAAATAAAATACTTTTCTACAGAAGTGGAGACTGTGATCTAAATTTGCTGGCTTGTTTTGTATTGTTTTCTGCAGCCTTTGGAAGGGGAGCAGATTTCACCACCCCAAAATATGTCTTTGGTGTAAGAGTTATTTTTGGTTAAAGGCAATCAAAACCCAGGAAATTCAAGAAAAGTTATTTTACCTCTCCTTCAACTGCCTAAATTTACACTGGAAACAAGAAATGTATCTGCATAGTAGAGCAACTTTTGTTTTCCAAACCTCTCTGCCCTCTATCAGGGGCCTTCCTTTGTATCTCCAGATCCTTAACCCTTTCCTTAGCTCAGAATGTTTAATAAACCTCAATCACCTGATTGCCCTTTGGATCTCATATTTTTATGGAGTGTCCCTATGTACAAAATTTGTTTGTTTTTGTCCTGTTAATATGTTTTATGTCACTTTGCTTATTAGACCAACCTAAGGAACCTAGAAGCGTAGAAGGGAAAACTTCCCTATCCCTATACTTTTAATATGATTTCTATATGAAGGAAGAGAAGAGAGTTTAAAAACCTCTTTAAACCTAGGTTAACAGTGATTCATATTTTGTCATATCTAATTCTAATATCTCTTAGCTAAACTGTTTAAAAAGATCATTACATACTATTTTTCATCACTAAATATTTCAGTATGTATGTCTAAAGACATAAGGGTATTAATTATGTAATGACAAAATATTAACTCTAAATTTATGTAATAGGAACAAAAACTGTCTTGATTTGTTGATTTGTTCAAATGGGATAGTTTTCTGTCTCCCCAAGTCAGCAGGAAGTAGTTTACTGACCTCTCTATCTTCAGCCTTCCCCTACATTCTGGATGAGGCAAGGAGAATAGGGCTGAGGCACCTACATGGAGAATCTCATTAGTGTTGAGTGTATTCTGCTCACTGACTTTCTTCTCTCTTGCCTGTATCCTATGAGAGTTTTATTAAATACAAGAGACAGAAGTGTTATTTTTATTGATATTTTAAAAAATCAATTTATGGGGCACCTGGGTGGTTCAGTTGGTTAAGCAACTGACTTCAGCTCAGGTCACAATCTCACAGTTTGTGGGTTCAAGCCCCATGTCAGGCTCTGTGCTGACAGCTGAGAGCCTGAAGCCTGCTTCTGATTCTGTGTCTTCCTCTCTCTCTGACTGTCTCCTGCTCATGCCCAGTCTCTCTCTCAAAAATAAATAAAGTTAAAAAAATTTTTTTAAAGAAAAAAAATTAGAATTCAATTTATGTCAGCTAATATCCTCTGACTCGAATCTTGGTAGGTAGATTCTGGTACCTTAAAATACTCTTAGCCTCAAAACAGGTGGATTCCTGTGTTGAGTTCCAGAAATATTGAAATAATATGGGACTGTTAAACCAGTTTGTCTCTCCTTGCATTTCTGCTAAGTTCAGGATGTTGGAGCTGTTTAAAACACAAAAACACCAAGTAGAAGACCCTCTTAATCTATCTTTTATCTCATTCTTGTATTTGAAATGAGACTAAGAGAATATTTTTTTTTAAGGGAGAGACACGGAGAATGTGAGAAGGGGGGCAGAGAGAGAAAGAGAGGGAAAATTCCAAGCAGCCTCCACACAGTCAATGTGCAGAGCCCAACATGGGGCTCAAACTCACAAAACTGTGAAATCATGACTTGAGTTGGAATCAAGAGTCAGATGTTTAACTGGCTGAGCCACCCAGGCACCCCAAGACTAAGAGAACCTGTAGAAGAATTGGATACTGACTTTGGGAGAAAAAGATGATTTCTTTTGTATCAACACAATTATAAATAGCAAGAAAAAGAATTCATCTGTTTTCTACTGGCAATATTAATAGGATTTAACCCTCAAATACTGGTGGTAAACAGAACTGATTATAAATGGCTGAATTTTTCTTGATAGACACACTATGTTATGTGGACATTTGTTAATTTATCTGCAATGTGTACCACATTAGTTGATTCATGGTGATTTGAAAGAAAGGTCAATTAATGAGTGGAAACAGAGGATAATTAAGAAGTCTTTTCTTTACTCTGTTTCTTTTTAAGCTAGAGCACAGTTCTGAATGCTGATGAGGCTTCTATTACAATGTCATCTATCAGAGTTAGATAATTACCTCAGAATAGAACACACAAAAAATATCTTTGCTACAGGCAGAAGTCCATGGAAAATCAGGTAGCAATGAGAAGAACTGAGTGGCACAATAAATTTTTAAATGTTTATTTATTTATTTTGAGAGAGAGAGCATACAAGTGGGGGAGCCAGGCAGAAAGAGAAAGCGAGAGAGAGAATATCAAGCCGCTGTCATGTCCAGAGCAGAGCTGGATGCAGGGCTTGATCCCATGACTGTGGGATCATGACCTGAGCTTAAATTAAGAGTCTTATGTTTAGTGGACTAAACCACCCAGTTTCCCCCAGAGAGTCACAATTATGATGATTATTATGAGTTCAGCTCTTTATTGATCCAAGATAAAGGAGTTATTCTCTATGAATGGAAAGCAGCACATCTGACTAGAATTAGCTCTTCATAGGCACCAGAAACCAAGTAATCTCTTCTGTAGCCAGTGAATTGAAGTTTTCATAGTACCCATAAATAAAAGTTTTAAAGAAACAATTGCTTTTCTATGAAAGCTTTGGCAGAGATCTTACTTTTAAAGGCCAAATCTTTGTACCCCTTGAGGATGAACACAAACTGAGTTTTTGTAGTATGTTTTGTAAATTGCTGTTCAACTTTAAACTCTCTCCTGAGAAGAATGCATACCAAAAATGTTGACCAGATCCATTTTCTTTAACTCAGAATGTTAACTATAATAAAGAATTTTTTTCAGTACTCTGTATTTACATAAGTCACTCCGTTTGAACCACTTCTGAACCTATGGCAGCTTCTGTAAGAACTGTAGTAAAATCAACAAGGCACTTGTTAAGAATGCAAATTCCAGTGGGTCTTTCAAAGACCTACTGAAGCAGACTCTTTGAGGACAGGGCAAGTCAGTCTGTATTTTTTAATTTTTTTTAATGTTTCTTATTTATTTTTGAGAGAGAGAGAGAGTGAGAAGGGGAGGGTCGGAGAGAGAGGGAGACACAGGATCTGAAAGCAGGCTCTAGGCTCTGAGCTAGCTGACAGCACAGAGCCTAATACGGGGCTCGAATCCACGAACACGAGATCATGACCTGAGCTGATGCTGGCGCTCAACTGACTGAGCAACCCAGGCACCCCGACAATCTGTATTTTTAATAAGCAGTGACCCTTTTACTCTATATAAAAATTTGAAAAACACTGACCTCCAGAAATTTAGGATGGTGGAAGCTTCCTAAGCTATTGAGTCATAGATTTCTAAATGGAAAATTGGAATGAGTCTCTTGCTTTTCTTTTCAGTGGGTACTATCGTAACATTCACTATTCATTCTCTCATTTAGTAGGTCATTCATCGAATATCCACTGTGTTTTAAATGATGGGGATGAAATAGCCAATAAAATGCACAAAATCCTACCCTTCTGGAGCCTTTATTTCTGGAGGGGAAGATAGATAAGAAACACAATGGATAAATAAATACATGGAGTATTTTAGATAGTGATGAATGCTTTGGAGACAAAGTCATGATGAATTGGACTGTGGAGAGATGGGGGAGAAGGTCAACACTCTAATTTGGGATGGGACTCAAGAAGGGCATATTTGGAAGGTAAATTTTGAGTAGAGACTGATGGAAATAAGAAAACTAGCCATGTAGATATTTGGTGGGTGTTTTAATGAGGAAACTGTACATGTGAAGATCTAGAGGCAAAATATAGCCTGGCAACTTCAAGGGGAGAAGGCCATCATGACTGGAATGAGGTAAGTGGGAAGAGCAGGAGGCAGGAGTGGGTGGGGGGCAGAGATCACATAAGGCCTTGTAGGTGATGATCAGCAATTTACATTTTACTCTGAATGAACTGGGAAGTCAACTGAGGATTCTGAGCAGGTTTCATTGACATGATTTTGAAAGGAGCAAGAGAAAAAACAAGGAGATGATTTAGAAGACTTTTTCTAAAATGTAAGCAAGAGATGGTGAGTTTTCAAAATTTAGAGAGAGTGGAAGAAGGAGATAGTTATCCTTTGGATACCTGGAGAATAGAAGAGGAGGATCAAGGATGACTCTCAGGTTTGTGGCCTGAGCACCTAAAAGAATAAAGTTGCCAATAACTAAGGAAAAATTGTAAGAGGAACATGTTTGAATGCGATATGAAAGTTCAACACTAGGCATATTAAGTTTCAGATGACTGAAACATTCAAGTGGAAAGTCAAGTAGGCTTTTGGATACATAAATTTTGAGGTTTAGGTAAAACATGAATTTGGGGTTACCAACATGTTGATGCTATTTAAAATCATGAAATCAGATAAGATAATCCAGGAAATGAGTAGAGATAAAACAAAGAAGAAATTAAATTACTGGACCTTGGAGCTGCCCCACATTTAGAGGTTGGGTACATGAGAGAGTGTCAGCAACTGAGGCTGGGAATGAGTTCTACAGGCTGATTGCATGTGTTACCTCAAAGTTCATGTGTGGAGACGTATTTCCTTAATATGATGAAGTTTGGAGATGGGGCATTAGGGAAGTGATGAGGTCATGGGGGCAGAGGTCTCATAAAGGAATGGCACCCTTTTAAAAAAGGTCCCAGAACTCTCTCCTCCATTCCACCATGTGAGAACAGAATGGAAAGATGTCCATCTATATGCCAAGAAGTAAACTCTCACTAGCCATAAGATCTGCTGGTGCCTGGGTCTTGTACTTCTCAGCCTGCAGAGCTGAGAAACGAGTCTCTAGTGTTCATAAATCACTCAGTCTATGGCATTCTGTTCTAGCACCCCAAACAGACTGAAACAGAAATTGGTACTGAGAATAGGGTGTTGTTCTAACAAATACCAGAAGTGTGGCAGCCAATTTGAAACTGGGCTGATAAGGTCTGAAACTGCATACTAGAAAAATCCTACATTGCCATGTACATACTGTCAAGGGCAATTCTGGCTCAGAGAGAAAAAAGAGAGCTGTAGAGAAGCCTCAATCTTCCTAGAGAATATCTAAGTAATCCTGAACAGATTGTTTGTAGAAATATGGACAGTAAAGTCTTCTGATGAGCTCTCAGAAGAAATGAAAAATGTGTTGTTGGACAATGGAGGAAAGCTCATCTCTGTAATAAAGTGGCAAAGAACTTGGCTGAATTGTGCCCCTGTCCTAATGTTCTGTGGGAAGGAAAACTTGCATGCAATGAAATTGGATACTTATCTGAAGCTATTTCTGAGCAAAGGCTTGAAGCTGCAGCTTGGGTCCTCCTCACTACTTACAGTAGAATGCAAACAGAGAAAAATGACTCAAAGATGAATTGTTAATCAAAAAGGAAGCAGAGCTTAAAGATTCAGAAAACTGTCAGCCTATGTATAGTGCAAAAAAATGAGAAAGGGCTTTTGGGAGAGAACACTAAGAATGTGACCAAAACACTGTTTGATTCGGAGATTAGCCATTTCAATAGAAGCCAGGAGTTCTTGTTCAAGATAATAGAAGAAAATAAAAAAGGTGCTACTGATAGGGAAAAATCTGTTATAAGATAGGACTGCTGAGGAAATACCTGTTCCTGATCAAAGGCTCCCCCTTCTGGGCCCTTCTTCCCACCCTGCTTTAATGCATTAATGAGGAATGTGGAAGTAACAGGCTATAAATCACTCCTTCTATGCTCTAGGCTCAGACCTCTGGAGAGTGATCTCCTCTGAGCCCAGCGGTGTAAAATAAACCTCCCTCCCTTCCAAGATCTCCAAGTGCCACTTGGTTCTTCCGCCAGTGATCCAGACCATATTCCATAACACTAGTATTTCCAGGGACCATGGCATGCCCTGTCCACCTGTGTCACAAATAGGACTCCACTCTCCACACTATGGGCTGCATCCCTTGGTCTCTCCAGCTGAAGTGTGGGCTGCATCTAACCAAGCCATGGGGACAGAGCTGTCTCCACCTGGATTTCAAAGGATGGGACCTCCTGGAAGAATGATGTGCTCAGGATTCCAGAGAGCTAAAAGGCCTAGGCAGAGAACTACTAAAGGGGCAGAGACTAGGCACAGGGTGCAGGCACAGGTGCAGGCTGCCCAAAATTTTGGGGGCCCAATCCCTGCCCAGCAAAGGCACAAGGGCAGGGCCACTGCTCCAGTGGGCCTGGAGGGCAGGGCATGGAGCCCAAGAGGACTATTTTTAAGCTCTAGGTTTTTTTTTTTTTAACGTTTATTTATTTTTGAAAGAACAACATAATGTGAGCAGGGGAGGGGCAGAGAGAGAAGGAGACTCAGAATCAGAAGCAGGCTCCAGGCTCTGAGCTGTCAGCACAGATCCCTGCATGGGGCTCGAACCTATGAACCATGAGTCATGACCTGAGCTGAAGTCTGCGCTTAAGGACTGAGCCACGCAGACTCCCCTAAGCTCTATGTTCTAATGGAATTTGCTTTATTGGGTTTTAAACTTATTGGGACCTATTATTTCTGTCTTCTTTCCATTTCTTCCTTTTGGAATGGGAATGTCTATTTTGTGTTCGTCCTGCCATTGTATTGTGAAATCATATAAATACGTGGGCTTCACAAGTTCACAGCTGAAAAGCAATTCGCTTCCGGATGAATCATACCTTGAGCTTCTTCCACATCTCATTAAAGGAGCACCAAGTCAGGCAGAAGAGAAGTAAGGCAGGTGGGGTCCCTTCAGGATGAGTAGAACAAATATTTCAGGAACCGAGTGACTAGCTGTGTCCTGTGATGCACCCTCCCAGGACCTGGCCACTAACTGTTGGATTAAGCTACACAGAGCACATCAGTGCGGAAGCAGGAGCAACTCCGTATTGGAACAGATTTAAGTGACAATGGAAGGGAAGAAACTAGAGATGCTGATTAACAACTTTGCCTTTAAAGAACAGAAGAGATTGGAATTTCATATACTGGTGTGGAAACGAGGTTAAAGGAGTGCAGTTTTGTTTTATTGTTTAAGAGAGAAGTAACTGTGTGCTTGAATGAGGATGATAATGATCCACTTTAGAGAGGAAAAAACTTGACTTAGAAATAAAGCAGAGAAAATTGCTGAAATATGGCCTTTCAGAGGCAGGGGTTGGTGACTTAAGGCACAAAGGCAAGGGTTTGCCTTAGTTTACAGCCCACATAGCATCCAACAGTGACAGACATAAAGACAGGTTTCTGGCACAAAATCTAGTTGGTGAGTGAACCTTGTGGTAGACGTTTATAAGGGTTCTTTCTGTTTGCTTCTGCTTCCTCAGTGAGGGAGGAAACAAAATGTGGTTAATTTTATGTATCAACTTGACTGGATCGTGGGGTTCCCAGAAATTAGTAAACTATTATTTCTGCATGTGTCAATGTGGGTGTTTCTAGATGAGATTAACATTTGAATTGGTAGATGGAGTATAGCAGATCGCCTTCCCCAGTGTGGGTGGGTCTTACCTAATCCACTGAGGGCCTGAATAGAATCAAACATTGAATGAGAAAGAATTCTCTCTCTCCTGCTTTCAGATTCAGACTCAGAGCAGAACTAGGACTACAATACCATCATCCCTTATGGGTCTTCAGCTCATTGACTGTAGATGACGGGATTTCTCCAACCCCATAATTGCATAATCTCTAATTCCTTATAATAAATATGCACACATGTATGCTATTGGTTCTGTGGCTGTGGAGAACTCAGACTCACAGGAGAATTAGTAAGAGTGAGGATTGTGGAGGCTTTGAGAGAATTTTTAAGAGTTAGCTAATAGAAAGGGAGGGAATGGACTAAGGACGTGTATAATTTCCTGGAAATATTAGAAATCAGTGGTTATATATTTAAACTAGCATTATTCTGGATGATTTATGCATGCTGTAATTTCATTTCATTTGGTTTTGCATTACTTTTCTTCACTGTGCTCACCAGCCTGGGTCCAGGAATGCAGTGCATGGAGAGATGGACTTAACTGGGGCTATCATTTAGCCACACAAGTACTCAAAAGCAGAACAGAGCAAAGGAAATTGAGAGTATAATCAAAAGAATAGTTACAATGATTGGCCAACTAATTAAATGTGAGACAGCCGAGGAGGAGAAGATAAAGGTGAGGATTCAAAGATTGTCCTTGTAACAGGACAAATGGAATGTTGGAAGCTGGTGTTTGGCATAAGAAATGATGAACTGAAAAGATTGAGTTTGTTAGTACATTAGTTGGGATTGATACTATGAAGTGATTACAGTTATTCATAATAACAGTTTCAAAGAAATAATCACATGCTTGTGATTGAGTGGCTATGGCATGAGAGAGAACATAAGAGGGGAAAAAGTCAAGTAAATGGAAGTTCAAGCATTGATCATTACATACATTTGAGTTCATTAGGAATTATGAAAAAACTGGGGTGCCTGGGTGGCTCAGCTGGTTAAGCAGCTGACTTCAGCTCAGGTCACGATCTCACGGTTCGTGGGTTTGAGCCCCGCATCGGACTCTGTGCTGACAGCTAGCTCAGAGCCTGAAGCCTGCTTCAGATTCTGTGTCTCCCTCTTTCTCTGACCCTCCCCCTCTCACATTCTGTGTCTCTCTCTCTCTAAAATAAATAAACGTTAAAAAATTTATGAGAAAAGTAACAATGGAACAAGTGACAATGGGCCAAGGATTTACAATTTTCAAAGTAGAGACTTGGGGTTGGTGTAGTAAACCATGAAACAAAGTAGGTACATGAAGTTCAAAATCTGGGATTGGAGAGCGTGGGAAAAAACACCTGTCCAATTCTTGTGCCCAGTGGTACAAAAATCATGGAGAAAAACAGCTACCATTTGAGAGGACTACAAGAAAATCTGTGTCCTCAGTGGGGATCAATGCTTTTCCTGCAATATTAAAGAAAAATAGATGGCTTGGAGAAGAATTTGAGTTTAGAGGAAATTTTGCTGAGATTTGAGCTTGAGTTCCAGAAGGCACACTGAAAGGGCTTTAGTAACTGGGGAGGAGTGAAGAGTCAAAAAAAAAAAAAAGAAAGAAAGAAAAAAGAAAAAAGAAAGGAGTCTTATGTGGATTAGAATCCAGTGGATTAGGTTTGACCCGGGAGAGTGTTGGTCGGGGTGTGGTGACTGTCACAGACACAGATGAGGACTTACTGAGAGAAGTTCTGAGGGTCTCTGGCAGGGGATGATGGAGAAGCTGTGAGTGAGGGATGGAGGGATGTGGGCATGGCCCCTCTGTGGTACAAGGGACCTGGTGTCCCCACTCTTCTGCTAATGGGAGCATGAAGCTTTGCCAAGAAATGGTTTTAGTCCATAATCTAAAGAGAAGAGGTTACTCAAGCACAACAGCCTTACTCTGTCATCCGGAAGCAGTATTATATTAAACAAAGGGAGGGGGGAATAAATACATCAACAAAAAATACCCTCCTTGCTATAGTGTTAACATAATATCTTAGATCTGTTCTGTGCAAATAGGCCACACAGGCCTACATTTCATTGACACACACAATTCAGTTTTTCTAAACATATTAATGTGATTTGTAGACAGAATTAACATTTTTATAGTGTCCCTGTGGAAATTGGCAGAAGACAAACAATGTGTATGTAAGAACTTGTGCCAGGGTAACAATAGTGAGAAGCACACACTTCCACCAAGCGTGAATAAATCTAGGTTGTCTACATTAAACTCATACAACTGCTTGCTTAATGCAGAATGTTATAGTTGACAAATCCTAACAGGCTTTTATTCTTTGCCTAAACATAAATGTCTAATTACACTTTGTGAATAACTAATAGTGAACCAAAGAGGAATAAAATCAAACCTCTATCTACACACAGGTATGTAGAAAAGCAGGTGACATTAAAAAATACCTTGACACTCGTGACATTTTATTACATCCTTTACAGCCCTTTGTTTGTAAAGATATTTTCCAAGGATCACCATAAACAATGCTCAACTAGTATACTAAAACACTATTGAAAGACCCCCCAAGAGGTTCTAAAAATATGAACTATTTGAGGCGAAGGCTTTTAAGGACCAGTGTTTTCCTTGGCTTCAGATCAAGACAAACTGTTCACTGAAAGGGCAGCTCCTCCTGGGTGTTGAGAACAACTGTTAGTCTCATGTGAACTGAGTCTGCTTTGTTCAATTTATATTAAAAAAAAGAAAGAAAAAAAATGTTTTTCTTGGAAAACAAAGCATACAATTTTTCGAGTTAACTCCCCAACACTTAGGAGGCACAAATTCTGTTTTGTTTTTCAAATAAAATATCAGACAAAGGAAATTTGCATTCTCACCCATATAGGCAATGTTTTTTGAAGACAGTTGATGTAATAAATAAGAACTAAGTTTGTATTATAGAACTCTATTAATAGCATTTTTCAATTGCACCATCTATACGAAAGACAGTATTTAAAACAGCTATACATAAAGTTAACATCACACATTTCTACTTGGAATGCTGGCTTTATTCATGATAGTATAATACACATCAGTTGTTGGGCAGTTAAAATTTTAATGGATAGGGGCACCTGAGTGGCTCAGTCTGTTAAGTGTCTGACTTTGGTTCAGGTCATGTTCTGGGGGTCCATGAGTTTGAGCCGTGTGTCGGGCTCTGTGCTGACAGCTCAGAGCCTGTACCCTGCTTTGGATTTTGTGTTTCCCTCTTTCTTTCTGCCCCTACCCTGCTGGTACTCTCTCTCTCTCCCTGTCTCTCTCAATAAAAAAAGTAAACATTAAAAAATTTAATAAAGGTATAAAATATTAACTGGTAAATTTTTAAAAATCATGCATTGGAAGAAACATACAAATATGAAATCAACCATCTTTTTCTTATTTTTTACTTTATTGTTTCTTCTGTTCAATAACTATTGTCTTTTTTGTGTGCGATAGTATGTTATGCATTGAGAACACAAGAGTGGGTACAATAAATGTGGTCCTTGTTTTAATGTATCTAGATGAGATAAAAACAAAGAAGCAATTACAGTGCTGAGTGGTAATAGGAATTATAGGACTAGTTCAGGATCTGGCACCTAGAAAATCCAATTAATCCACACCTAGCAGCTTGGAAAAGACTTTCTAGATAAATGGTGATTACAACTCAGCTTTAGAGGATAAACAGGCATTGCACTGACAAAATAACAAGGCCATTGTTTCCAAGCAGAAAATATTCTTTGGTTGCAAATAACAGAGGTGCATCTGGAGTGCATTTTGGAAAAGGGAGAATTTATTTCCTAATGGAATCTAAAAAAGGGTAAAGCATGGTCATGGAGAACACGCAGGGTTGCATCAGAGACTAAGAAATAAGGACCCAGAACTATCCTTTCTCTTCTTTCTTCTCTTCCTACATTGGCTTTATTCATTTGTCACTGCAAACTAACTTTCATCTCAAATGGTAGAAAAAAGCCCACTTGATGGTTACTCTATACATTTAAAGTTCTAAAATCTGGGGATAGATTAATTTGTCCCGTTCCCATTCCTAAATGAACAAGCTGTGATCAGAGCAGTGGGGTCACGTAAGAACTTAAAAGCTCCTGTTGTCGTCATGTTTGGTGAGTTGTGAGGTGCTGTTGTTGCTTTGGAAAACAGTCATGGGTGAAAGAACCATAGATATTTATGATTCAGCATTTAAATTATGAACAGCATTAAAATAAGAATATTTTAAATCTCCTGTGATTTTATTTACTATATCCCTCCAAAGACAAATACACATGATCAAACAGAATAGTGTTATCCTCCTCAATATATAAAATGTATTTGATTTGACGTATTCTGAAAACACATCTATCTTACTACCAAACACACATATCGATACAGAATTATATATAAGATACATATTTAAAGACTAATATATTAAGACCTATTTACACAAGATGGATGGATTTAGGATAAAACGCTAAACTATAGCAGGGAGGTTTTTTCCTGTTAATTAGTTAATTAATTTTTAACATAATTCTCTTGCAGGCTACCATTCACCAACTGACAAACTGACACTAGACATAGGTGTTCGTGCATATATACATATATATGGATATATACGTAAGTGTCCATCTTTTCTGTCATCCATCTATCTATCCATCTAATTGAATTCTATATAACTGAATAGCTGGGTTGGGGATTTAACTGGACTTTGTAGGATGTAAATCTCTATTATAGGAAGTCATATAATTTGGGGGATGTACAACACACTGCAGAATATATTGCATTGAGCACTTGGCTTGGAGTACTTCTGGCCACCCACACCACTGGCATTTTGCCCTCACTCTACCTAGAAGCAGCTAGGAGTTTGAGTAGGTATCATTCCTTTTCCTTGCCCTAATTCTTCTCTTAAACTGTTTGTTACCAGAATACAGTGACTCATGATTTACTTTGTAGTTTAATTTTATATTGATGACATATAGCTCAGGGAAAAATAATGAATTTGTATGGAAGCCAAATCAGGTAAAACTTACAGTTTTCTTTTTTAGGTCCCTGGATGGTTATATTTTTCTAATTAGTATCCAGAGTGTTTGATTACATTGAAAAGATAGTTATACATAAAGTTAACATAGTAGAGTTCTACTACATTAAAAAGATGGCTGCCGAGAAAGTTATTAACTTTAAGTAACTTTAGTTCATAACTTCAGAAGATTAGATTCAGGTTCAGGTTAAAGGTTTCTTTTCAGAAGCCTTTTGCCACATGTGTTCTAAAATTTTCATACGAGGGTAATGAATGAGAACTGTAAATTAAACCAGATGCCCGTGTAGCTTCTGTATTCTTTCAAGTGGCTATTTATTTCCTAGGCCCTTTTATCATTGAACAAAATAAAATAAAATATTTGGACTTCACATAGAAGTCAGAGCTGAGTTGCTAAATGTAGAATTTGAAACAACACAAATTAAAAACACATCACATCAAACTTTTCACTTTAACCAAAAAATAAATGTTGAAAATGTAAGGGCACTCTGATTTTTTGATCCTCACATATTGCATTCTTATGTTTTGTTAGTATTGTTTACTTAATTCAAAGAATTCCCTAATTTTGGGGGAAAAAGTTTTAATAGTTAAACTAAGAACATTTGTGTAGTATTTTAACTGCATTATTTTATATAAACTGGTAAGTAAGGAAGACAATTTAAACTTAGTATTAAGAGCTTATTCTTTATTTTAAACCATCTGACTTAAAGATCTGAAGCCAGGAGTATATATAATAAGAAATGGAAAAATTAATTAAAAACTTATTTGAAATTAGATAAAGCAAGTCATAATAATGGAGAACACAGTTTTTTGAACCAAAAATTGGTGTATGATTCTGCAAAAGAAATTTTATTTTTCTGATTTGTGGTTTTATTTATGGAAAAAGGGTGTAAATGAACAAAACCTAAGTTGTATTGAAGTTTTCATTTAAAAAAGCATATGTATTAGAAAGCATTTATCTAAAGGACCTTTCAAAAAATTCTAAAAGACAGAACATGAATCCTTCCCTAAACCCAAAAGAGCTCTAGATACTCAATAATCTTAGAGGAAGTGTGTTTTCTTAGTATATAAATGAAAAGAAAGCTGGGTCTATATAAGATGGGGGGGGTAGGTTAAGATGGAACAGTAAGTAGTTGCTGTAACCAAGGAGAAAAAGAGTAACCAAAGGAGAAAAATGCCCTAGCATAGACTTTTTTTTTTTTTTTTTACAAAACAGGATGAACACTTCTATACTTAATTTCATATTTATGATAACTGGCATATAGTCCTTGGTTTGGGATCATGACTTTCATATGATTAAGAACTTTGTACCTCTTTATGGTGTTCTTCCCTAGCTCTAGTCCTTACTGTACATTCACTTTGAGGATTCAAATTAAACCATCAAATATTCATTGCTATCCCGTACTGATCCAAAATATTACAATCTCCCTCTGTTAATCAGTTTCACAAAACTACCATGTTACTTTTGGCAAACCATGACCAGTGTTAGTGTAGGGACTTAGAAAATTCAAAATATCTTTAACATAGCATGTCTTTTCCTGGGGCACCTAGGTGGCTCAGTTGGCCAAACATCCAACTCTGGATTTCAGCTCAGGTCATGATCTCATAGTTTGTGAGATGGAGCCCAATGTTGGGCTCTGTGCTGACAGTGTGGAGCCTGCTTGGGATTCTCTCTCTCTCCCTCTCTTTCTGCCCCCACCCTCCATTTGCATCCTCTCTTCTCTTGCTCTCTATCAAAATAAATAAACCTAAAAAGAAAAAGAAATAAAATCCTTTCCTGTAAGGAGAAATACATTCCAATGGGCTCAAAGGCAAGGTTTAAAATGAATATAGACTTAGTTATTGAAAAGTCACTAGTTCCTCTAGTGTTCTGTGATTTCTATTTTTTTTTTAACTTTTACATTTATTTTTGAGAGACAGTGAAAGTGGGGCAGGGGTAGAGAGAGACAGAGACAGAATCTGAAGCAGGCTTCAGGCTCTGAGATGTTAGTACAGAGTCTGACACGGGGCTTGAATTCACAGACCTTGAGATTGTGACCTGAGCCTAAGTTAGACCCCTAACCAATTGAGCCACCCAGGTGCCCCATAGTGTTCTGTGATTTCTAATTCCCCAAACTTGTTCTGTAGAGTTTGGTGAGGTCATTGTGGAACTCTCAGTTTCTTTTCAGCTCAAAGTTTTCACTAGGGAATAAGCGATTGTTGTATTTCCCTTAATATGCTCATGTGGCCTCCAATCTCGAGGGGACTCTTCTATGAGTCCCACCTTGGGAATTTCATTTCCTTTTATAGTTCTCTCCCCTTGTGTGTGATTTACTTCTATTCTGTGACTTGCTTATAAACAATAGAATGTGGCAATGTTGATAGGACGCATGCGATTACATGTGTGTGATTACACGCTATGTTACATAAGATTCTAGCACCCAGGTTGCTGGATTCTCTTACTCACTTGCTGGCTTTGAAGATGCAAGCTGCCTTGCTGTGGGCTCCCTCTGTTGGGAGGCCCATGTGGCAAGGAACTGTGGGTAGCCTCTAGGACATGAGGAGAGCCTCTGACTGTTGGGCAGCAAGAAATCGCTCAGTCTTAAAGCTAACAAAAGCATATGCTCTTCCTCTGGAGCTTCAGATGAGATTGTGGACCCAACTGACACATGGAATGCAGCCTTGAGAGACCCGGCCAGAGAATCCAGCTATGACATGCCAAGATTCCCGGCCCACAGAAACTGGGGAATAACAAGTGTGTTTTCTTTTAAGCTCCATGTTTGTGGTAATGAGTTGTGCAGCAATAGGGGACTAATACAATCCTGTTCTTTAGTCATAGAGAAGCAAAAAAAAAATAATAATAATAATAATTACTTTGGACAGGAGCTATGCCAAATCAGCAGGAACACAGTACAGCCATAGTCCAACCTCACCCTCTATCTCTTCTTCATCTTCAGAGCATTGTCCGAACATTCACACTTGCACAGCTTGCTGGCCAGAGCAGGGAGGGAGTTTTCCAATTTGGCTGTAAAAGTGAGTCTTACCCATATTGACATGGCAATGACGGGCCTACGAGGTCACAGTCTGAAAGGGATATATTGAGACTATTAACTGAACTAAATTCATTTTTACATCTGTGAGTCGAATGCGGTGGAATCTCCCTGAGATACCATTAAGGGAAGAGAGAAGGAGCTTTGACAGAATATTTAAATGTAGTGAATGGAGAAAACCACAATAATGTCAGATTTATGCCCCACTGAGTTCAGCCTGCCCAGCGAACTAGTTATTCTTGCTGTCTTGCAAGGATCACAGACTGTGATCCAGAGCAACTGGAGCTCTGGCTCTGCTATCATGAACTTGATAAAGTTATCTAGCGAAATATTGAGTTCATCCCCTATAGGAGGTGTTAAACAAACTACTTAGCACCTGTTATACTATGCATTTCTCATAATAACTCCATGGACTATCACTGTTGGTGTCATTTTACATGTGAGAGAAAAAAATGTCACTCAGTTGTCCAAAGTCATCATTGAGCTAGGATTCAATAGTCAGATTTACAGCATGCTGAAATCTTTGTTATTTCTGCCATTTTACACACATCACCTTAAGCTGCGTTTCTCTGCCTTTTCAAACTTCAGCAGTTGTGATCTTAGGGGAAAATACATAAAGAACTGTTCTGCACATTGTATGCATTCAGAAATTGTATCTTGGTTATCACCGACCTCCTGTGCCTACCCAAATCATGATCTGTATCCAGGAAAAGTCAAGTTACAGTGGCTATCAAGAGCATTCTTCAAAAGAAACAAAAGAATAGCATCCTGTCTTACAGAGGCTTAAAAGTTAAATCTGAGTATCTGTAAATAAGTCTTGGCTGATTTAAAATTTTTTTCAGCCCTTGACAAATTGAGCTTTGCTCTAAGCCTGTCAAATCATCCCTGGAGTGGCAGAAATAAAGTGAGATCCAAAAACACAGACCTGGGGGAAATGGCTCAAATCTCCCAAACAGTACAGATCATTCGGGAGTTTCCCTCTTGCAGGTTGAAATTCACAGCCTCATTTGTGTAGCTGGATGATTCTGGAAGTTTCCTGCCTCCTGCATGCCTTTCAACAACGAGTCCCACTGTATCCTATTTCACAGGTCAGTGAAATTTCAAAAATAAGTTTGAAACCTGGTACGGTCTTGCCAAGCAAAGAACATAAAATAAACTGCATATATACCCTCCCATTTATCCTCACTGTAATTTCACAAGAGAAAGGACATGCTCATTTTTAAAAGCAGAAAAAGAACAGAATAAAGGGCAGTTCTTTAAATGGAAAAAACTCACTTTATGGAAAACACACTCTGCTTTCTGTTTTGTACTCTTTTTTGCATCTTGCCGCAGACTTAAGGAAAATTCGACATTGATGGATACAAGTCCTCTGGGGGGCCTGTGGAGATGGTTGGCCCGAGGACTCGTGAGCCCACCCTGGAGTGAGGAGTGCGGTCGGGATTTCTAGAGGCGGCCCTGACCCTGAAGTTCTGGGTAGGAGTTGTGGCTAGTCAGCTCCTGGCCGAAAGCACTGTGGTGAAAGGCTTCAAGTGGACACCGTGTTGTGGTTTGCTGTTTTACAACCCCGGGAGCCCTGTGTGGTCCAAATAGGCAATCTCTAGGGAACTCCAAAGGCCAGAAAATTTCCAACTCCAGGCTCACATTATTTATTTATGTAGTCCCCCCGCCAACGTGTCACTGGTGCTGTTTGTGTAATACTCTGTCCGTTGAATCAAATGAATACCAACTGTGAAGGGAAACTGCAGTCGGGAAGGGATCACTTGATGGTCTATGGTCACCTGCCCAACGACTTTGCACCTTTCAGGCCCAGTTTCGCTGACTTCTCAGAGATCTGAGACAGATGACTCCTCTCCTGCTCTCCTCGTGGTGCATGGCAGACTTCCAAGATCTCCAGACCAACCTCATCGGTACCTATAAGGAATCTGGGTGCCCTAAAGATACATTTTTCAAAAGTCACACAGCACACTAACAGCAGAAACCACCAGAAGGACCCGTAACACTCCGCTGTTTTTATTGAGGAAGAAACTTCTTTACCCCTTTATTTAGCTAAAGCAAGGTTATAGCTTTCCAAAAGGAACTTTGAAAATAAGAGCAGAAAAAAATGGAAATAAATGCGTTTTCAGAAGTACGTGTTTCATGTGCCTTCCTGGACCCTGACTTGCTTAAAACAAGATGGATTTTGGAAATAGGCCCCAATTCCACCTCTGCCATTTATAAGTGGTGAGGCTCGGGGTAAATTAATGACTATCCATGTGGCCCCATATTATTGAATGAAAAATAAGGATGAGACAACCAACCTCATAGGACTCTAGTAAGAGTAAAATAGGACAGTGTAGGTAAGACTCTTGTCTCAGAGCCTCACCCAGAATTAGTGCTGTTGCAGAAGTGTTGATAATGGATGGTTGAGGTTTCACTGTTTTTGCTGATACAACTGATTTCAAGTCTGTCAACTTAGCACGTGGAAAAGTCCACAGTCTTACATTTACTCATCAAACTGCTATAAAGACCCCATCGAAGTCTCTCTTTTCCGCCTTGGGACATTTTCATCTTTTACCTTTTCTTTATTATCCTTCTCTCCTATAGCCCACAGACAGGCTATTATAGAATGAAATAAAACCTTCATCAGCCAAAGAAAGAAATGTACGTAATGACTAATGTTTCATTCACACAGAAAGAAACCTCCATATTCTTTAAATTAAAATATTGTGAAGGGAGGAAGGTTAAATTCTCCTTTCCATGGAAAATAAGACAATTCTCTGCATTCCATAGATCTTCAAACCTGGGGCTTCTTGAGAATCAGCTATGTGCAAAAACAAAATACAGGTTTGCAGAGGCTAATTCAAGCTACAATGTTCTTGAAGCATAATACACTACTCAAATTCCTATAAATGATAGTCATTATAAGAGGAATGAAAATAAATGGCTAACTTAGTGGTCTAGCAACACATTTTACTCTATTTTGTTGGGTCTGTGTTATTACATCTTCTAATAATTTAGAGTTCCTGCTCCAAACTTCCAAGCAACTTTCTGGCAGAGCTAAGACTGATGCTACATGTTAATAACTGGCATCAGAGGCATTCTAGTTGAGTGTGGTGGACAAGAGGTCTAGGAAGCAGCACTTTCTCTGAAGTGCTTCTAAGCCTAAGACTCATTCCCGGTGACCTACCCTCTTCAACTGAACTCAAGAGTTGGTCTCTCTGTTTTGATTTCCTGTAGCTTGTATGAGGGCTTTCTCTCCCCTCATCCCCATCTAAGGCCTATAAATATAATTAAGTTTTGCCAACACTTGCTTATCTTCAAATGTAGCATAAAAATCTTTTTTACGATTTTTGAAAGTTTGGACTAAAACCAATCATGAAAAAATAAAATCCGTTTGTAAAAGTTAATTTTATTGTCAGCGTTTTGCCTTTCCTTCCCACCACTGACCCACAATTTTGGATCTGTTACCTATCCAGGCCCGATTCATAGGCCCCATATATCAGCCACAGGGCAGATATAATATAGGCAGGAACAGGTTTGTCTGGTTTGTGTGGGGAAAGTAGATCAGGCTCTAGTAAGAAGAGCCTATGGCTACTCTGGGGAGCCTGATAGCAAGTGGGGTTGGAACAGAGCCCAGGTTTAGAAGACTGTGCAGAGCTAAGAGTTGAGAGAAAACCTATGCATAGGACCAGGCCATGGCAAAGGTGTTGGGAAAGGAGGGGAAATTACCAGGCAACAGTAGAGAGAAGGAAGTCCCCATGTCCATTGGGTCACCCAGCAGGGACAACTGTTCCTAGGTGGTTAATTTATGTCAGCGGAGACTGTCTATATTATTACACCATCTGTTGTGTGTGCGTGTGTTTGGTGGGGGTGGTGGTATTGAGGGGGTAGGAACTGAGTGAAGATCATAAGGATTGCACAAACACCAGCCACCAGTTATTGCCACCTTTGTAGTTCAGAGAAAAGAAAGAGCATTTTATATTTGCAAGGAACAAAATTAAAAGACACCTAGATGTAGAATGTTGTCAGTTGCTGAAGAAGCTTTTATAAGCAAAAAGTCACCTTTTGGCTGCAAACCACAATACTTTCATATGCATAAATAAAAATATAAATGAGTAAAAATGCTTCTTAATATTTATTTCATGGTTTGGAGAAAGCTTTGTAAGAACTTCCATCCACAAATCTCTTTGAACGACTATAACCAATAATTTAATAAACTTAATGATGAGTCTCCCTAGAATCCCCTGTGAGAGGGGAACCTTAAATTGTGGCATTTATCAGCTAAAAAAAATCTAAATATCACTGAAATCTAGAGTTAGAGCTGATTATAAAGAGGATAGAATCCATCACCAAAAATCTAATTATTAAAATTATGATGTATATAAAACAAAAACAAACTGAGGATGACGGTGTTGACATTTCGTCTCCCTGACGGCACTCCATGCTGGTTTTCACAGCATGGTTTTGCATTAGTCGTGTTTCTGTAATGATAATGCTAGTTCCAAAAATAATAGACTGTGCATAGTGGAAACCCTACTTTCACCACCTTGTGAAGAATGCCTGGGGATGTCATTCACAGGCAGATCACAAAATAAGTATATACTAGAGAGCAAAATCGTTATCCTTAGTGGCTCTTAGGGCTTTGCTCACAGTGTTTCTCAAATGTGAACTTTGTGTTTACGTTACAATGAACTTGCGAACAGAAAAGGGAAGAGACAGTGTAAGTATGGGGGCAGAGACATCTCAGGCACCTATGTGCCTGAGTCTTATTTTTATGAAGTGCTAAGAAAGGACCTAATCCCAAAGTGATCTTGAGATGATATTTTTATAGGTAAATATGAGGAAATGTTTTTGAACAGAGGCTTTTAATTTCAGAAGCAACGTGCTTTCATTTTGGGTAAAAGTCCTTCAGTTATTTATATGGAAGGAAAGTAAAGGCCATAATGTTAGGCCGTGGGACCTGAGAAGGCTTAGCTCTTAAGAACAAGGGAATTCGGCAAGTCAGTAAGTGAACTCATGCATCTTAATTTTTAAAACATTTAGTCTGTAACTAAAGAATAAAAAACGATGATATTTTCAAGCTAAAGTATAGACAGGTCATATGAAGAGAGGTGAGTAACATTCTTTATGACACTGGTGAGCTGGGCTCCATAGCCACAAAATTCAGCCTAGTAGGAAAAATAGGCAAAGAAACCAATGTGGCTTACAGGCCTTTCTGGAATGCCTGCACATGCACAGTGCTTGAAATGTGCGTCTCCTTTAAGAGAGGAGCACACTTTACATGGTGTTTCAGAGCTAGCTGATCTTTCTTTAAGAAACAGCCAATACTTGTGGCACCGGGGTCGCCCAGTTTGTTAAGTGTCTGACTTTGGCTCTGGTCATGATCTCCCTGCTCATGGTGTTTGAGCCCCAGGTCAGGCTCTATGGTGTCAGTGCCTGCTTTGGGTTCTGTGTTTCTCTGTCTCTCCCTACTCCCCCAAAATAAAAAAAAAGTTAACATTTATTTATTTTTAAATGTTTATTTATTTTTGAGAGAGAGAGAGAGAGGAGAGAGAGAGAGCACGCTCGCAGGGGAGGGGCAGAGAGAGAAGGAGACAGAGGATCTGAAGCAGGCTCCAGGCTTTGTGCTGTCAGCACAGAGTCAAATGTGGGGCTAGAACTCACGAACCCTGAGCTCATGGCCTGAGCCAAAGTCGGATGCTTAACCGAGTGAGCCACCCAGGTGCCCCAACATTTAAAAATGCATAGCTTGCACCTGTATACAAGAGAGCATGTGACCGAAGCCATTTCCAGATGCCAAGAATCAGTGGATAATTGAGGAACAGAGTGAGCGTTGATTTGCTCGACCCACAACCAAAGGGAGAAATAATTCGGAAGCAACTTAGTAAAGAAACTAACATCAAGAAACCAGAGTAAATCCCAAGGAGAAAATGTGGCAGCTATAGGGTGAAATTAAATCCCGACCTAAAGCACAGAAGATGGAGCTTGGGACAAACAAAGGATTGGCCTGAAACTTGCTGCAAAAGTTTGCCTTTTCAGTGGCTTTTCAGCGCTGAAGCCTCATTAATATTACCTGGAGAGCTTTAGAAAACAACATTACTTCCAAGGCCCCACTGGGGACCAATTAAACCCCAAATTACTTAGGGCAGGGCCCAGACAGAAGTCTATTTAAAACTCCCCAGTTGGTTCTAAAATGCATCCGGGATTGAGACATATTGCCTTGACTATACTGACCTTGAAAACTTCCGGGAAAGGCCAAGGAGAGAAACCACTGCTTCCAAAGGTAGGGAAAATGCCTAGCCTTGGGGGCCAAGGAGGTTTAGCAACCAAATTTTGACCAGATATATGACTGCTTTGTAATTTTCCTCTCTTCTTCTCTTAATGTTTATTCCTTTGCTTATTGGATTAGCAAGTAACTTTTTTTTTCAAAGGCTCAAGTATTCTGTTGTTTCTGTAACCAAGAGAGAAAGTAGGTCTAACAGAAATCAGGGATAGGAAAGGGAACTTATTGGAGTGGGTTCATGACATTAGTCTCTGCTCTGTTTTTATACCATGACAGGATTTTATTCCACAGAGTTTTATGGAACTGAGGTAGGGTTAGATGGCTAGAAAATAATACACTAGGCAAACATTTTTTATTTTGCTGCTTCTTCTCTATGGCTGTAACTTTCCACTACTCATAGCTCCTATCACTTACTGAGCAGCTAATTTTGCTAGAAGTTACACTAGTTTTTATACATGTAATATTTAATATTCAGAACCCTGCTAAGTAAATACTACTATCATTTTCATGAGGTCAAAACTAAGCCTTAGTAAAATTAGATCTGTTTTTGTAATGTCAAATGTGGTTAAAGGCTGAGCAAGAAGTTCAATTCAGGTGTGTTTGAATGCAAAGCCATTTTCATTTCATAAAATTCACTTTTAAAGTCTTCTGTGAAAAAAGTTCTCTGTTACCCCATGGCATATATGCAAAGTGACGTAACTAAAAATATCTTCTACTTGTTTTGAGGAAGAGAGTGAGAGACTGACTTTAAAGTAGGTGGGTAACTACTAAAATCAAGGAAGAATGTTTGGGGTCATTTCATTGTCTCTTGAACTTATTTTTCTTTATTGTTTTCTGCTGTTTGAATATGATATGTCTAGGTGGAGTTGGTTTGGCATTTATTTTGCTGGTTTTCTCTTAGTATCTGGGTTTGTGCTGTGGTGCTGGGCATTAATTTGGGAGAAGTCCTCTGTCACTCTCTTGTTTCTTTAAATATCACTTCTTTTCCTTTTTTTTTTTTTCTGCTTCTCATGTTTGCATTATGTTACACTAATTTGTACCTTTCACACAGCCCTCAGTCTCTCCTGTTTCTGTGGTTTTGTTTGCTTAGCCATCTTTTTTTTTTTTTTCTTTTCCCTCTTAGTTTTGGACGTTTTTATTGGCATATTCTCAAATTCAGAGATTATTTCCTTGGCCATTTTGTCAGTCTGCTAATGAGGTTATCAAAGGCATTTGTCACTTCTGGTAGTGTTTTTGTTTTGTTTTTAGCATTTCTTTTTAATTCTCAGAATTTCCATCTATTTCCCATCGGAGCCCTTAATGTGTGAATCCTGGTTGTTGTCCGGTCCTGGGCTGATAATTCTAACATCCCTGCGATATCTGGGTCTGGTTCTGATGCTTGTTCTGTCTCTTCAAAGTGCATCTTTTGTTTTTTGGGTTTTTTGCACTGTTTAGTAGGATTTATAATGTTTCATTAAAAAGTGGATGGGGTGTACAATGCGTAAAAACTAAATACAGTAAATAAGTCTTTAGTAACATGGTGGTAAGACGTGGGGGGGAGGAAAATCATCTATAGTGCAATGATTAGTAGTTGATGAACCTATGCCTCCCGGAGGTGGGACTAGGGTATTCCCTTCTCCCAGATTAGTTAGTTTCATATAAACCCTAGCAAATCAGTTTCTGGTAAAAGAACAAAGTGCTCTGGTATATTTCAAACTGGCTCTTTGTTTCCTCCCACCGCCAGAAACACGAGAGGATTTTTCACCTATGTTCATTGTTTACAACAAACAAAACCAGAAATCTGGTAGAAGACTAGGAGTAAAACTCAACAGAAGTGTGGCGGCCTCCAATGACTAGATCCCCTGGAGTTTTTAACTCTGAGACTTGTCTGTGGCTGTGCCTCCTGCACTGTGACAATTACAGTTCCGGTCTTCCTACCCCAGCACGGGTTTACACAGAGGTTTCTTCTTATGGGTTTCTTCTGCTGGTGGGGGGTGAGGGTTGTGATTCTCTGTATCCTCCTGTCTTTGATTTTGTGGGTGACAGTTTGCTCCGTGACCTCACTTCTGTAATGGATCTAAAAGGAGTTGTTGATTAAAAAAAAATTGTTCAGCTTTTTACTCATTAGGATGGAGTGGTAACTTCTAACATCTTTACATGCCAGACCAGAAACTGAGAGTCACTTTGATATATTTTTTTCATTTATTTCAGTAAAAAAATGCAAACTAAAATAGGAAATAATAGCCCAATAAAAAAAGTTCTTCTAGGGCATGATTCTCTTATTTTATACTGAGCTTTAGAGAAATTATTTTATACCATTGGTGTTGTCTGCATTTGTCTCTGGCTAGCCCTCCTGGCATGATAAGTCACAGGTTTGCAGATCACAGGTGATGTCACTTATCTAATTTCACCCTCATATCCCAGGTTAGCAGCACTTCAGAAGAAGTTTGTACTTTAAAGTATGTATTCTGTTACATCTATTACTTTGTGTGTGCCAGGCACTGGATCAGGAAAGAGGTTCATCTCAATGATAAAGACCTTCCTAGTACTGAAACTTTTCCACTAGGCTCACAAATGCCATGGTCTCTCTATTGATCATTGAGTCTGTTGGCTTTAACTATCTGTCCTGCTCTTTAAAATCTATGCCCTCTAGTTTTAAAATATTTTGTTACTCACTGGCATAGTGCTTGTATCAGACTTGGGTATCTGTAATGCTCTTTAATTTTTTAAACCTGCCTTGATTCTGACATTATGACAGTTCACAAAGATCTATTTTGACCAGCAGTAATCTGGTTGTTGACCACACCTAACTTGAACTCCAAACATCTACACTATTACATTAAGAATTTTAATTTTGTAACTCAGTGGAGCAGATGCTAATAAGCACATGTTCTGTGTAGTGAGATGGGCAATGAGAATAAGCATCCAGTCCAGCCAACTGATAGGCCTAAAACAAAGGCAGTTTGAACTCATGTTGGACTTTGGACCCATAGGAATGTAAGACAATTTTTTATTGTGCCTGTATGTTTGTGATAACTTGTTATGGCAATACTAGGAAACCAAAACAGAGGGACAAAAGTCATTGCAGACATAAGAAACCAGAGTGGAAGGACTGGATGGAAGGCACTCATAGGTCTATTGATGTTCTGGTGAAGATAACAATTTTTCAGAACATCAACATCTGATATGGCCACACTGATTATGATGGCTTCATTTAAAAAAATATTCTATAATCATATCTGAACACAGACAAAAGCATGAAATTTAAGCCATAAAAATGACCATCTCTCCATCTTGGTATCTGAATGGACGACTCCTGCTTTGCCAATTAGTGCTTTAGCTTTGCTTAGTCTTTGCTTCTAGATAAGTCCTATTAAAATATCCAAATATTTGTTTCATGACAGGATCTACTCTAGGATAAATCTCTCATCCTTAAAGTTCCTCCAGATCACGTGGAACACCTGGGTGGTTCAGTCAGTTAAGTGTCCTGTATGGACTCAGATCATGATCTCATGGTTCGGGAGTTTGAGTGCAGTGGGCTCTGTGCTGACAGTGCAGAAACAGCTTGAGATTCTCTCCCCCTCTCTCTCTCTGCCCCTCCCTCTCTATCAATAAATAAATCAACTTAAAAAAAAAAGAAAACTATTTTTAAAAAGTTTCTGCAAATCACCTAAAACAAGCTCAAATCTTCTAAGTCCTTTCTTAAGCCCTCCTGCTGAGATTCCCCAGTCTCCATGATGTTTATTCTCCCTTTCTACAATGAATAGTAAATGAAACTTGTCTAACCAAAGGTGTGATCCTGGAAGTCTTTGCATAACATGGACAAAAAGTATATCCAAATAGGGGTGCCTGGGTGGCTCAGTCAGTTAAGCACCTGACACTTGATTTCGGCTCAGGTGAGTTAGAGCCCCATCTAGTGCTCTGTGCTGACAGTGCAGAGCCTGCTTAGAATTCTCTCTCTCCCTCTCTCTCTGCCCCTCTCCTGCTGGCATCCATGTGTGCGCTGTCTCTGTTTATTTAAATAAATAAATGACTTAAAAAAAAGTATATCCACATATATTTCTTGAAAGCAGGTATCTTGTGCTATTCATTCATTCATTCATTCATTCATCTAATTTTTAGAGAGAAAACAAACAGGGGAGAGGGGCAGAAGGAAAGAGAGAATCTTAAGCAGTCTCCATGCTCAGCATGAAGTTGGACTCTGGGCCTAATCCCATGGTCCTGGGTTTATGACCTGAACTGAAATCAAGAGTCCAATGCTCAACTGAGCCACCCAGTTGCCCCATTGTGCAATTTATTTTTACTCTGTAAATAGAGGTACCCAAAATAATGAGGCCTGATAACCCAAACCTAGAGAGAATAGAGAGACCTTTCATGTGCCTACTGTCTTCCATTCATATCATTGCTAGTTTGTGTCATGCCTGGTGAGTGCAGAGGGAGTACATGAATCTAGTCCGTGGATGTGACTCTGTCATGAAGAAGAGCTGCATTTGGAAGAAGCCAAGGTTGTGACTCAAAAAGGTGAAGGCATGTTCATTTGCAAGGTTGAAATGAAGGTGTTATAGGAGGCCAAGCATCAAAGTCATTGGTCAAGAAAGTAAAGTGACGTTTGATTTGGGTGTTGACTTCACTTTATTCAGACAGGTTGAGAGGTGACTCACAGAGAGGTGACATATTGTATGAACCTTGAAATGGTGCTCTACAAGGGTTGCTTGGGTGAGCCCATTTGCTTGAGGATGTCAGACAGGATGATGGCCTGAAATCCTGCTATGTGATATATGTTTTTCTTCACTTTTAATGATAAAATATCTCTAAATTTCTATAAAAGTGTTAATTCTATAAAATATTGTGGTTCTATAATACAAAAAGTAAGCAATAAATGATTTAAGCTGCAGTTCATAACTCAAATGTTTGATTTTTTGTTATTAGTAACACTCAATGTTGGTACAATATTTGTATGGTTTTAAGAAGGTATGTAACAATCTAAAGATATACATCTGAAATCCAAGTATCTTCAAGCAAAAGATCAAGAATAGGTATTTTTAAAAATGTAGACCATTTTGGGCAAGATAGTCCTTTATTTCAGAGGCACACCAAGGGCAAGGCCTGTAAATGGTCTGTAAGGTATGGAGAAATACTTTATCACTGATATCTTTTTAAAAATTAAACATAGGATGATAAAAAAATGGATTTTAGTCAACTTATAAATTCTCTACAAAAATAGTCGACCCCCCCACCACTCACCATGGAGCCTGGACTGGGGAGCCCAAACCCATTGTTCTACCTCTTTGGTAAGTCCCTGTTTATCTCACTCTAGTGGACTAGAAAAGAAGTTAAGTGGTCAAAGGTAGTAGCAATCAGTGCTCTATTCAAGGACCAGGTTTTCTCCCATATAGTTCCTTCCCCAACCCTTAGGGCATTATCTTCATGATGAAAATCTGGCCCAGTTATATTACTGGTGAGAATGTAAAATAGTACAACCACTTTGAAAATTATTTTTGAAGTTTCTATAATACAAGATAAATATACACTTTCCCTCTAGCCCAGTAGTAATTCCATTTTAGGTTTTAACTTGAAGAAAGTGAAAACATATTCACACAAAAGTTTTGGAAAGAGTATCCATAGCAGCTCTTTTTACAGTAGCTCCAAACTGAAAACAAGTCCCATTGCCATCAATAGGAGAATGAATGAAAATATTCTAGATAAATATATTATGAAATAGTCACATAGGAGATGACTACATAGAAATGACAATATGAGAAGTATTAGAACATGTGACAGTATGAGTGACATGAAAACCAGGAGTAATATTCTATATGTTGATCTGAGTGATAGATATATACATTTCATCAAAATTATCCACTAAAATATATGCATTTTATACTATGTAAAATACACCTCGAAACCAAACCACAGCCAAAATTGGGTCATAAACCCATCACTCCTCTATCTTGTGGCCATGGAAAATAATGCAAAGGAATGGAAAGCAACTTTAAAATTTTTTCACTTTAATTGGGGAAATGAAGTCAAGAGGCCCCACCTAGCCACAAAGAAGTGTGGAGAGTTTTCTCTAGCTGGAAACCATATGCCCAGAGTGAAATTTATTACCTTGGAAAGAAGCAGAGTAAAGGGTAGTTGGACAACTATGAAATTTATAGCTATATATAGATATATAAAATACTCTACAAATATTATTTTGTTTGTTAAAATAATAGTGAATGTTAAAACCACAAGTAGCAGCTGTTCTTTGAGACCCATAGAAATTCATTTTATCCCAAGTAATATTTGATGTACTGACCGTGACATTTTATATTGATCTGATTAAACCAAGAACAAGAAATACCTCCTAAGCTAGCCACATAAACCCAGGAGATCTTGCCATAACAATGTCTATTTCAATTCTACTTTATTTCAACAGTTTTCACTGTTGTTGTTTTGATAGCCATATCTACCTGCCTTTGTGTTGTAGTGTCAGGATTCTGGTATTTGCTACTTTTCTAAAAATGATGGAAATAATAATTGGAATGATTTTAGTTTTTATTTGCCTACTCATCCTGAATAACTCTGCAAATTTACTCTTCAAAACTGACAGGCTTAATATCTATACTTAGTAAGGTGTAGATATTCCTCTGTAAAGTAGGAGTTTCTTTTATAAGACTAGCCTGATTTTATAACATTTATTAAAAATGTGGAAAAAATAAAAGAATCAGAATATTTGATAAGTACAATGACTTTTATTGCATACCTTATCTTTTACTCTTCAGTTCAAATAATCTTATTTTTATTTTAGAGCAATAAATATCCATTCCTTTGTTGGACTTTGGGGTTATCATCCTAAAAGATTAGTTTCCTGTGAGTTGCTGTTACTTCATTCTTCCATTCCCCAGTGCCCTGTAATCTGAATTCTGTTTCCATTACTCAAATAAATAGTCTTTAAGTTGTCCAAAATATACTTTATGATCCAAAGATTGCTTTTTAGTGATTTTTATTCTTAAATGAATTTGGCAGCATTTGACATTAAAAAAAAAATCTCTTTTCAGCCCTTTTTCTACCAGTCTCTTTTTCCATACCTGTCAGAATGCTTCTGCAAATCGTGTTCTGGGTTTCCCGTCCCGCTTTAAGTGCTGTGTTTCTTCAGGTTTCAAATCTCGGCCCAGGATGTGAGGGTGATCTGGCTGCGACATCTGTCACCCCATTGATCGCCAGGGTTGATTCGGCTGATCTGGCTGGCTAGGCGGGTGACCCCTTCCTCCCTCACCGCTCCATGTGCGTCCCTCCCGAAGCTGAAGCTGCGAGCTCGGTGGAAGAGGACGACCATCCCCGATAGAGGAGGACCTTTCTTCGGTCAAGGGTATACGAGTAGCTACGCTCCCCTGCTAGAACCTCCAAACAAGCTCTCAAATCTCGGCCCATCATTTCCCATTATTACTCTATGTGCCTATGACTTTCATTTAGTCTAAACATTGTTGACCCCAACCCACATCACTGTCCCTGACCCTTCTATAGTACTAGCGCGCCCCCCCCCAAATAAATGGTCTAGAGTGATCCCAAACTAATAGAAGCTAAACATATGTTCTTTCCAAACTGATCTTTGTATGTTTGCTATCTCTGCTAAAAAGATAATTTTCCATTAAGTTTCTCAAGGAGAAACCTTAAAATATCTTCCCATATTTAACCTCTTACTGTGTCTGAAAATTCTACTGAATTTTTTTAGCTACTCAGTATCTCAATGCCTCTATACTCTTTCAGGTTCTATTTTTCTTTTTCTTTTGTTTGGATTATTGCATCAGTGTCCTAACTTAACTCATTGTTTCTATTTGAGCCTCCACACCATTATTAGTAATATTCCTCGAGTATAAAACAATCCATCACAATCCTTAAAGACATTACTCAGAAATTGTACATTTTTTCCTTAACATGTAAGCATAGAGTCCTACCTATTTTATCAAGACTATCAAGAGAAATGAGTCAAAAAGCCAATGGAATAAGATTCCTGTGTCTATATTTTACTGGCAACACTTGAGCTAATTTTTTATTTATTTTATTTTGCCACTGACTGCATCTTCAGACATGAAGAAACTGATAGGCAATGTGCTTTTCGACACTACATGCCAGAGTGCTCATGATCTCTGCAGCTTCCCAGATAAGAGGAGAATAAAAAGATCACCATCAAAACTTCTGAACTATGTTTATTGGATTTAGAAAGCATTTAACATCAATAAACCTGGGCTTCAGCAAATGTTATGCAAGTTTTCCTTATGGAAAAAGATAGCAAAACCCCAAGCCTAGGTAGAAGGGTGTTTGAAGCCAGCCAGAGTTGGTAAAGAATCAAGTATTTTCTTTAGTTGTCCTAGCTTAAAATTATATATATAACTCACATATACATATTATATATAACGTAAAATTTATATGCAATATATAAAATATCTTTAAGTGCTTATAAATGTATATAAAACTTATGTGTCCCAGAGTGTAACTCATAGAAGGCTCCAGAAAATACATAGACCTGAAATTGAACAAGAGAATGAAGAATGGTGATCTCATATTTCCATTTCATGTCATTCAGTCATGCATAAAAAGGATCTGCATAACTCATTTCAGAACAGAATACCAGTGCTGGAAAATTCTTCAGTCTTCAGGCCATAATTGTGTTCAGAAGCCAGAAACCACTGCGTGTTGGCGAGTAACTTCTCCCATAAAGTGTACTGAGAAAGATGTAAAGGGAATTATGAACTAATATGCAGGGTCAGATAAAAGCTACAAATCTAATGTGTCTCAAGACCCAGTATTGAATAGCTCTGATGGTCAATGTCACATGCTAGAAAGAGCATTTCACTAAGATAGAAAAAACCTGTGCTTTCCTGACTCAGACACTAACTTGTAACCATAGGCAGGTCTTGTTTCTTTCTTGAATTTCACTTTCCACATCATGAAGTAGGGATAGAAATAGTGTTGCTTTGAAGATCAAGTGACATAAGACTATTAAAATGCTTTGTAAAACTTTGAAGAGGATGGGTTACTTTAAACTGTGTAGTCCCACATTTAATAGAAAAGTTTACATTCCCTCGATTATCTAGTAATGCAAAAGTGAAAGTTGCCACAGAACTCATTGGAGATTTGAAATATATCCATTGTGGATTCTGTTGAGGGCACGTAAGAAACAATCCTCCTATTTTTGCCCACATTTAGTATTCAACATGGTTGGTAACATGGGTCTATCTGTCACAAGGGCTATGTCTTATAAATAGATGTCAAAGATTCAAACCAAAAAAAAATAATTTGATATATAAAACTAGAATGGTCCTGTTTTTGCATTTATGTCTTCCCCCCCCTCCCATGCCCTACTGTGGCTATCAAATATTCATCATCTAACACAAATATCTTCCAACTTTGTTGAAATGAATAGATCATTTTAAATTTTGCTCTACAGAGATTTGGATCAAGATCCTGAGTTCAATAAGATTGGATTGAAAATTTGGGTGCGTTCACAGTTATGTCATGCAAATGAGCTCTTAGGAAAATGCCTGCAAACCTAGACTTAAAATATAGAGCATGAACATATGCCAAGGGATGTGTCCAAAGGTTGTTTGAAGCATTTGGAACCCACACTGGAAACCTTTGCAAATTAAGGGTCAATTGTTCTGTTTTAGTCAAGAACTAATGTGATTCCAAACTTCTGTGCCATGCCATAAAAATTTACCAGTGCAGTACAATTCTTGCCATTCATTGGTGTCTGATTAAATTTATATTTCCTATATCTCTAAGCTACCTATCATAATGTAAGGAATATTTTAAGGCTTTTCCCTCAGCTATTTAGTATGGAGCATCCTGAGGGAGATATAGTACACATAAAATCATTAGACTCCCTATTGTCCATTCATCCTAACTGATTTCAATTATGTTCAAGGTTTCCCCAATGTAAGTCATTCCCTACTTTGTAAATAATCAAACACCCCACCCTGAAATTCCAGGCTCCCTCTAAATTGTATTATACCACTCTAAAATAAACTTTTCTTGCCATGAGCCTTTTTATTAATAGCATTTCACTTAGAAATGCATTTGTTAAAAAAATATATGAAACTTTATAAAGTAAAAAAAATAAAATAAAATAAAAAACTAAGTGCTACAGCAATTTCCTGAATAATAACTAGACTTTACTGTGTCTTTGCTTCCTCTGGTAACCTATCATCAGAAATAGGAGATGGATAGCAACTCTAGCCAATTAAAATCTAGAATGCGCGCGCACGTGTGTGTGTGTGTGTGTGTGTGTGTGTGTGTGTGTCTGTGTGTCTGTGTGTAGCCTTTTTATAATTGGAGTTGAGTTTGTGTGAAGAGGCAGGGTAGCCTGAATTAGTGTCATTGTTTACTTAAGATGCAATAGCAAGTCAAACCTCTTAAAAGTTATAGTGAAAGTTCCAAGTTTCTATGTGGACCGATGCCTTCTACCTGCAGGTGTGGTGCTTCCTACAGCCGTGGGTTTCTATAGCTGGCCTCTCTCCTCTCTCGCCCTCGTCAAATGGCTCTGAGAGTTCTGGAGTTTGTCCTTAGAGAATAAATGAATCCAATGATCAAATATCATCCCCCACATAAATCATTCATTCATTCTCCGTATGGCAATAACTGAAAAAAAAATCTTTGGGGAAGGTAATTACCAAGGAAAAAAGTTGGATATGAGAATTTTGTTTCCCGCTTAAAAATGTATTTTTATTTTATTTCTATTTTTAAAAAGAATTTTAATGTTTATTTTTGAGAGAGACAGTGTGACAGCGAGTGGGAGAAGGGCAGAGAGAGAGAGAGAGAGAGAGAGAGAGAGAGAGAGGAAGACACAATTTCAAAGCAGGCTCCAGGCTCCAAGCTGTTAGCACAGAGCCTGACACAGGGCTTGAACTCGTGAACTGTGAGATCATGACCTAAGCTAAAGTCCGGTGCTCAACCGACTGAGCCACTCAGGTGCCCCTTTCCTTTTTTTAAATATTACTATCTTTTTGGACAAAGTTGAGAGAATTTATAGAACCGGTTTGTCATGATTCATATACATGTTCTAGAAAAGGTATAATATGCAAATCCCCTAACTCAAAATTATCTTCTTCCTACATGTAAAGCATCATAGGATATTGACTTTTTTTTAGAAGCTGTAACAATTTTCTAATTTAAACTTATCTTTTAAAAGATAGAAGTGGGGGTGCCTGGGTGTCTCAGTCGCTGGGCATCCAAATTTGGCTCAGGTCATGATCTCACAGTTCGTGAGTTCGAGACCCGGGACAGGCTCTGTGCTGAGAGTAGAGCCTGGAACCTGCTTCAGATTCTGTGTTTCCCTTTCTCTCTGCCCTTCCTTTGCTTGCACTCTCTCTCTCTCAAAAATAAATAACATTAAAAAAATTTTTTAATAAAAAAATAAGATAAAAAAGTGAATCCTGATGTGAATGAGTGACATGGTCAGTTTCACGCAGACAGAGCTTAGATGGAAACTTCGCCCTATATGCCAGCTGCTTCTCTAATGAGTGTAATTTAGGTTAATAATCTCCTTGTTTTAAAATAAAAATAATTATGGGGGTAGTTGAGCCTATCAGCCAGTCATTCTTTAATGTGAATGAATTTAAATTATTTTCTTCTTAAATGATATCAGTTGCAGAAATGAGGGGACTAATATGCATTTGGGGGGAAGGGAAAGAGGGCTTGGCATCTTTGACAGAGAAGACCGTGCCAAAAGTTGGAGGAAGGAGAACAGAGATTGGAATTAAAAAGGAAACAAATAAAGAAATAAACAAATCTAAAAAGGAGGAGCACGAGAAAGCCACCAAACATAAACTCAGCCTATTTGCTATTTTGCTGAAAACTCTAAGGACAAACTTGTTTTTGTTTGGTTTTTTTTATTGAAACTCCTCTTTTTTTTTTTTTTTAGTTTAATTTATTAATTTGGAGACAGGGAGTGTAGTGCACAAGCAGGGGAGGCACAGAAAGGGAGAGAAAGAATCATAGGCAGTTTCCATGCTGTCAGTGCAGTCTGGTGCATGCGGGGCTCAATCTCAGGAGCTGTGAGGTCATGACCTGAGCTGAAACCGAGAGTGGGACACTTAACCAACTGGGCCACCCAGGCGCCCCCTGAAACTCCTCTTCTGTCCCAAGTTTCTTTAATGTTATGCTTATATTGGGGCAGCTGAGTGGCTCTGTCTGGTAAGCATCTGATTTTGTCTCAGGTCATGATCTTGAGGTTGTGGGTAGGTGCACACATCAGGGCTGTGCTGACAGCTCAGAGCCTGGATCCTGTTTCAGATTCTGTGTGTGTGTGTGTGTGTGTGTGTGTGTGTGTGTCCTTCTCCCATTTGTGTTCTCTTTCTCTCTCTCAAAAATAAAGATTAAAAAAAATTTTACTGTGCTTATTTTAAGAGACTTTACAATAATTCCCAATAGCTTTTTCCCCTTAAAGAAAAGTATTTGGGGCTGGTATTTATGGAAAGAGAGAGACTTGAGGGATCATGATGGCCAGGGTTGGGGAGAACGGCCAGTTACAGCGTAGGAGTGCTAACGATGCACATACAGCACACATGTGTATCTCACAAATATCTTCATTCAAAGAACTGAACAGAGCTCTTTTGAACAAAGTTTTTCTTTGCATGGCTGCATTTATCAATTAATACTAACAAGAAGCCCATTAATAAGTAATACTTAATTTTCTACAAAAGTTATGGCAAATTCATTAAATGGATTTGGCCCAGACCTTCCTGTAATGGAGAAAAACTTTTGAGAATCCCAAATGTTTAAAGCACTGACCTGCCTCTTTATTGATTTTTTAAAAGAATGTTCAAAACTTTAGACTCCATTGCAGATATGACACAGATAAGGACTTTTAATTTAAAGCTTTGTTTATGACTACTCATATTTATTTTGATGTCTAAAGAAATGTCTTCTCACATTTACCTGTCAACATGTGATTGGCTGTAAGTAGCAGAACATCAGATAATAGCAGCTGATGTAATAAAAAGTCCTGTAAATATACAAATATAAGACCAAGAAAGACAGTTCATAGCAGGTTCTTTTATTCTTCTGTCTACTATTCTTGTCATGGAGACTTTTTGTTTTTGTGCTTTTTTTATCCTTCTAGCTGCAAGATGGCTACTGTGACTCATGATGTCAAAATATCATCTACAGGCAAAGGTAGGATGCAAGCTTTTCTTGTGGAAATGGAAGTCCCCTAAATATTTCTTGTTTAGTCTCATTTGCCATATGTGCAACCAAAGTCTCCACCACAGTGGGGGTGAGGATAGGGCTGTAGTAATGGTAGTTTTAGTCCAATTACTAATCATCCTCTGAAATTGGCAAAGGATTCTACCTGGTTCAAAATTGGGGTATGTGTGGAAAAGACAGAGGAAGATATAAATATTAATGACAATATCTGCCATATCACCGCTGGCAGGAAAAAATAATGCATATAGTAGAAAGCTTACTGTCATGTCAAATGTTCTCTGAAACAATACAATTAATATCTATGAACACAGGCAGTCTAAATAATTACAGATTGAACTTATGTAAGCAATACTAAGTTACCAACAGGTTGATAGTCAACATGGGTAAATGATTAGAGTATATAAAAATAGTGTGAGTGTTGGTATGGTCTAAATATTTTGTGTTATTTTTAGGTGTGGGTGGTAGTACCATTGTATACAAATAATCAAAATGAAAAATGCCCAACACTTAATGGTCTAGGACTTACAAATTTATTATCTTCTAGTTTTGTATGTTAGAAGTCCAATATAGGTCTCACTGGGCTAAAATCAAGTTGTTGACAGAGCTATGTTCTATTTTGGAGAGCCACAGAAAGAATATAATCCATGTCACTGCTCATGTCAGCTTCTGGGGGCTAGCCACATTCGCTGATTGATTGGTATCACTTGTCTTCTATCTTCAAAGCCAGAAATGGCAGGTTGAATCATTTCATATCACATCTCTCTGGCTCTTCTTCCATAGTCGTATCTTTACTGAGCATAGTTTGGGAGAGTGTGAATGGGGTAGGGTCAGAGAGAGAGAAAGGGAGACACAGAATCCGAAGCAGGCTCTAGGCTCTGAGCTGTCAGCACAGAGCCGACCCTGGGCTTGAACCCAAAAACAGTGAGATCATGACCCGAGCCAAAGTCAGTTGCCCAACCGACTGAGCCACCCAGGTGCCTCTAGATTTTTGTATAAGGCAGGAGTGATATATCAAATGATAGTTAATGATTATTTGCTATATATACTTTTGTTAGGAGAAATGAATCAAAATTGATTGAACTTAATGATATTTTACCTAATTACTAAGTTTGGATAAATATTATTTACAAATGATTCTCTTAGTTAAAACTCTACTAGGGACACCTGGGTGTCTCAGTCTGTTGAGCATCTGGCTTCGGATTCTGTGTCTCCCTCTCTCTTAGACCCTCCCCTGCTGCTGCCTCTCTCTGTCTCTCAAAAATAAATAAAAAAACATTTAAAAAATAAACTCTACTAGATGGAGAAAGATAATAAATTTTCTTGATTTTGCACCTTAGCAAAGAAAAAAAAATTTCCCAGAGCAGACATTTTTCAAGAAATAAGAAGTTGGAAAAATGCCTAAAATGCCAAACTAACCTGGTGACTTGAAGATTTACTTTAAGCATAAGAGAAAGCAATTTGGAATAACACTTATTAAATAATTATATAGGATTACTAGAAAGAAAAATTTGTCAAGCATTCAATACATTTTTGCCTCCCTGATGTCAATACATATGGTTGTATAGCCTTTATTTCCCCTGTGAACACATCATGTTAGAAGTAGGTATCACGATATGGTAGATGATCTCCAAAGATAGCTGTCAGAAATCCATTCCTGTACACATGTGCCTCTCTTCTCACTAAATGGTGATGACTATTTTCACTCCAATGGAGTCTGTTGACAAGTAGGACATATTAAAAGTGATCCTGTGCCACTTCTGAATCTAGTCTTAAAGAGGCCCTCTAGCTTCTGCTTTCAATTTGTCGGAACCCAGCTGCCACTTTGTGAGGAAGCGAGTGTAGACCCCTGGAGTTCTGGAGAAAGGCCACATGGAAGCCAACCATGTAACCAGATGACAGCCAGTATTAACTGTCAGATTTGGGATGTGGTTTCTTGGACATCTAGCCCAAAATGTGCTACCAAAGGCTCAGATGAAGACAACTACATGAATAGCTCTAGCCAATAACATAGGGAGAGAAGAATAACAAACTAGGTCCAGCACGCCAAAGAATCATGAGGAAAACAAAACGCTTGTGTTAAGCTACTAAATTTGGGGGGGGGCTAGTTACAAAGTATTAGATAACTGAAGTATGTTGTGACACAAATCCTTATTCTCTTATCTGAAACCACTATCAAAAGGAGACACAGATTTTTATTTTAATATTTATTTATTTATTTTTGAGAGAGAGAGAGACACACAAAATGTGAGCAGGGGACACAGAATCAGAAGCAGGCTCCAGGCTCTGAGCTGTCAGCACATAGCCTGACGCGGGACTCAAACCCTGGAACCATTGAGATCACAACCTAAGCTGAAGTCAGCTGCCTAACTGACTAAGGTGCCTGCGGAGATCTTTTTTAAAAGGCAAAACCTTTAATATCCTGAGGTGGTATTGCCAAAATGTATATTGGGCCATTCTTCACCTTTCTTTATTTACATAAAACTCCATTTTTTTCTCTAATGATTGACAATACATATCAAAGCTAGTGGATTAGCAAAATTGATTTCCTGTGAAGGACTTAAATTATTCAAAGACAGAATAAGTCTAAATATTGAACTAAAGTTTTACTAAAACTGCATTTGGATCATTGTAGTTATTAAAAGAAGACTAAGAATTTGGAAATAAATCTCACTCTAAAATTGAAACAAAAAAACAAACAGCTTATGATAAGAGGTGGGAGAAATGTTATCCCATACCTAAGAGATGATTTTAAATGGGTTGGTAGAGTCCTGGGGAAGGCCTATTTCTGTCAAGGTAACCAAGGGATGGCCTCAAATAGACATGCCTGAAGTGTGATTGATGCAAAAGAAAATTCCAGGCCATTCAATCATGTTGTACTTTGCTTGATGTGATAGAACAGTGTTTGTGGGCACTTAAAAAGAAAAAATGGTGCCAAGCATAAATTCTGTGTTTATCTAACACTGTGTAGGAGGAGCACTGCTCTGACTCAAGGAGCTATCGTTCTTCTGGTAGAAAAATTCCTAGAGTGGAGAAGGATAATCCATCAATTCACATAACTTCATGCTACCCTGTGAGAACATCCAACTTTCCCTGTCCAAATTTTTAGTTTCTCCAAGACAGTCTTATGATTTGTACTTTGAGTTTAAATGGATTGATCTACTAGGAAAGATTTGCTTATGTACATAGTTGACCTTGATTCTTGTAAAAGGGAATTTTTTTTTCATTACAGAGAACACCAAGCTGTTGAATTATTAAACACTATTTTAGCATATAATCTCCCAATAAAATACATGCTAATCGTGAATGAAGAACAGTAGTGCCAGTTTTGGAGTGTGATGACCTGAGTCAACTGGGATCAACTGCTAGATAAGTAGCTTATTCCCATACTCAGTTTGTAAATAAAATCTGTGGCTCAGGAAAATGTTGTAGACTCTTGGGTTTTATTCAAGTAGCCCCAAACAAAAATGTTAAATCTGTAAAAACCAGAGCCCAGAACAGACATTGGCATCTGGCTGATATCTGGATATTCCTTTAAGAGTGGCCACTGTTTCTTAATTCTAAGCCTCACCACATCTGGGCTTATGGATAAAAAATCAAATTATTGAGACACATTTCACAGATATTAAAATTGGCAGTTACCCTTCTCATCTGTCCAAATGGTCTCTCCCGTCTCCCTCCCTTTTTTCTTTTATGTTTTTCAAAATTGGTATAAACATGAGAGGGTGAAATTTTCACTTTTTAAAACTTATACTTCCTGTTAACCTATATCTGAGATGGATAGATGAGCTGAGAAAAATTTGTGCAGGCATCTGTTGAGTCACAGAAAATGAACCAGATGCATGTGGTTACGTCTGAGCCAATTAGCTAATGTTATCAGCTTAGAGTGAGTTTAATAAGATTTCATATTGTTTTGGGTATCAGTTATGCATAATTGGCTAAGGTGAAGGTGGGTAGATTGGATTGGTTATAAGTCAAATGATTATATACTGACCGTGGTTTGCTTGGGACAGTCCTGGCATACACCTGCTGTCACGACATAATTTTTACACCTTCCCTTTTGTTTCCAAAAGCAGTCCATGTTTTAGAAGATACATTTTATGATTGCCTTGGTTTTAGAAAAGTTTAAAAATTGGTAAAGAGTGAATTAGGGTAGGTGTTAATAGTAAGTTATTGCTTTTGCTTTCATGTCAGAAAGTTATTCATGCCCATTTGAATTTCCCTGAATAACTTACATGAGCCTGTTCTCTAGGAGTCTGACTACTCACCAACTCCTATCTCTTCCCGGTTAGACTTCTCCATCAGCACCTCCCTGCTAGATACGTCCAACCTCTTGAAAAACCTGAGGCCTCTGGTTTAATGGTATTCTAGTACAGTACAGAATACCAAATAATAAAATAAGAGTTTCTGAACTTTTCACTGTATTATGCATGAGGCAGGGAGGTGGCAAGACACAAGCAGTCAATTAAAAAATTCAAAAGAAGCTCCCCTTCCCCTCCCCACCAACAGACATTTAAAATTACAGTTTATACATTCGATGACAAGGTACTGATTTACTTCTAGTCGTCTATAGTTGTAGGAATTTAAATGAAAGACAGTATATATTTGTAATGCCAAATTACCCTCAATATGCTCTGTTCAAAATTTGCCCAAAGTTCCACTATTTGTTTCTTGGATATTTCCAATAATATTGCATAATTTTGGTTCATTCTTTTTAAGACAATTGTTTGAAAAAAATATATATCAAATAACCATTTCCCCTGGAATTTTAAAAATAATTATGTAACATTTTATCTACTCTTGTTTTAGTGTGTGAGGAAATGATAGCCTGTGGAGGTGATAGCATAGTGGGTTAATGGAAGAACATGAATTCTGGGGCCAGAGGGCCTTCCTTTGTTTGGCCCAGTTCTTAATCCGTGTGCACCTTGCATTCCTCACCTGTAGAATGGGGTAAGAGAGCTACCTCACAGAGTGGTTCTGAACAGCAAGTTCACATTTGCAAAGGGTTTAGAACCATGCCCTGCTAATGCTCATTTAAAAATAAAATAATGTCAAATATTTAATTTAATGACAAGAAGGAATGGACCAAAAGTGAGAGATATTAAGTTTTGCTTTTCTCAATTTCTTCTTCTTCCCCTTCTCTTCCTTTTCTCCTTTTTTATCCCCCCTCCATCATTGTGTTTTTGACAGATAGTAAATGTGTCAAGAGTTCTATCAATGAAGATGTATTTTGACTGATTACATGAAGCACATAAAAATCGAGTCAAGCTAATTGTGCCCCATCAGAATTATAAGGGCATCTTGACACATACAAGAGGACATAGATGGACTCTTGAAATCTCTTCTAAGTAATCATGAAAATAAGGGAGGTAGAATACTCCATCCTTGCACATGGCTTATTTCACAGGTGTAAAATCTCTGTAGTTGCCTAGAGCTCAGTGCTTAGACCTGGGCTTGGTTTGTTAATGTTACAGACTTGAAATTCTTAATATTTAAGTCAGGGAAACTGCATTTTCATTTTGCACTGGGTCATGATAATTATGGAGCCACTCCTGCTTTGTGCTGATGAACCATGATTTGAATATTTCATTACAGCAGTATAAATGTCTAGGTTACTTAATTTTTTTTTCCATACCAGGAACAAGGGAATAGGTGTTTAAAAAATAATAATTAGGCATGCCTTGGCGACTCAGTCTGTTAAGCGTCTGACTTTGGGTCAGGTCATGATCTTGTGATTTGTGGGTTCGAGCCCCACACGGAGCTCTGTGTTGACAGCACAGAGCCTGGAGCCTGTTTTTGTATTCTGTGTCTCCCTCTCCTTTCCCCCTCCCTCACTCATGCTTATCTTTCTCAAAAATGGATGAAGATTACAAGAAAATGTGTCTTAATAATAATCAGTGCAAATCTGTGACTCAGCAATCAAAAGACTGAAATGTTCAGTTTTCTACTCTGAACATTTCATGAATGGTATGTCACAATACTCTCCAAACTCAGTATGGCTGAGGCTTACCATCATGTGTCCCTCCTCCAATATGTCTAAGGTGTTGATGGCGCCATCTTCCTCCTTTGCATTTGCTCAAATCCTATTACTTTAGACTCTTCTCTCTCTTTTGTCTCCCTCAGGCAATCGCTTACTGAGAACTATCAATTTCCCCTCATTATAATTCTTTTTTTGATTTCTTCTTTTCCGTTCTCACAGCCACTACTACACCAGAAGTTCTCGTTACTCCTAGTTTACCTCAATAGCTTCCTTATTGGTTTCCCAATCCAGTCTTGCACACTCCACCCAATTTTACCTATTGCTCTAAACTTCATTATCCTAAACTGCTGCACTGATCACGTCTCCCCTTGGCTTCCCATTTCCTCCTGAATAAATCAGATCCTTCTTCCTTAGTATGTTGTTATGTCTCTCCATGAATAATCACAACTTACTAGTCTAGCCTTATTTTCCTAAACCTCTTAACATAATGTATGTTAAAATCATAGCCACTCCTCGGAGATTACCAGACTTGCTATGTATATTTATAATTTTTTAAACTGTTAATTATATTTAGTCATGGAATAGATTTGGAAAGAACTGACAGGAAGAGACACTGAAGATGTAAGCAGGGTAAGAATCACACGGATTCTTATAAGCAGGAAATAATGTGGCTTTTATTCTGTTCATTGAAAGGTTAAAAAGAATGAGAGGGTCAGATTTCATTTAATTGTGTCAGTATAGTGATCTGGTGAGGACCAGACTGAGGTGGAAAGGAGATAGTGGCGATCTTATTTATGAAGGTTTACAGGAGAATGAAACGAAATCATCAAATTTAAGAAATAGTTAATTTTTTAATTTTTAATTTAAAAATATTATTTATTTATTTATTTATTTATTTATTTATTTATTTATTTATTGAAAGAGAGCAAGCATGAGCAGGGGAGGGGGCAGAGAAAGAGAGATTGAGAATCTTAAGCAGGCTCCATGCTCAGCATGGAGCTTGATGGGGGGCTCAATCCCATGACCCTGGGATCATGACCTGAGCCAGAATCAAGAGTGAGACACAACAGACTGAGCCACCCAGGCACCCCTCAAGAAATATTTAGAAGGTAGAATTAACAACATGAATACTGATTATATGTGGAATCAAGGATGACTATATATCTGTAATAACAGTGAATGAGAAGACCTCTTACGTGTGGGAACACTGGAAGAGCAGCAGGTGGTGGTGGTGGAAGTAAGGAGTGAGGTGTGGGTGTGAGGAAGGAGAGAGGCACGGGTTGGTTTTGGATTTGATGAGCTGTTTATTTAAGTTTATTTTGAGAGGGAGAGAGACAGAGAGACAGAGATGGTGTGTGCACAAATAAGGGAAGAACAGAGAAAGAAGGAGAGAGAGAATCCCAAGCAGGCTCTGCACTGCCCTCACGGAGCCTGGTTTGGGGCTTATTTTCCTAAACCTTGGGGCTTGAATCCACAAAGCATGAGATCATGAGCTGAGTCAAAATCAAGAGTCAGACCCTTAGCCGCCTGAGCCACTCAGGCACCCTAGCTATGATGAGTTATTTGAAGAATGTCCTACAGGCAATGGAAGGGGGCATTATAAAGAGAACCCATGGCAAATGTCCTTTCTTCAACAACTCTGCATGGGACCGATTTTGATTAGTTAGGGTTTAGCAAATCTGGGTCCTGTGCAAGATTTCAAAAGTAAATGAAACTTATCTTTTAGAGGAATCAAGAATATACAGGTCAGAAATGAAAAGTTGTAATAATGATTTAATTATGACTGAAGATACTTGCATTTTGATCTTCTGACTTATTTTTCTTTTAGATTAATTTTTATGTCTTTAGGGGGATTACAAAAAAATTCTGATAAAGGTGTTTTATTGTTTTGGAGATTTTTCCCCCTCTCCCTGACAAGCGGGTTGTACTAAGTATTCAAATCTAACGAACTTTACAATCTTGAGAAATAATGACAATATGGGAAAGTGTGAGGTCTTTGCATCTTCACATAAAGATGTCAAAATTCTCTGAAGGCAATTTCAGACGGAAATGATTGCCACATTTTTGTTGATCAAAGATAATTCTGCCTTTAAGTTTCTTTATGCTACTTAGCTCTTGGATAACGGTAAAAGATATTACACATTCTCCCACCTGGTAGTACAGCGTGCATAGCAATAATGAAGACAGATTAGCGCTATTTACCTACTGACACTGACAAGAGAAGCTCCGTCTTTGTTCCTCTTTCTTCTATCATTAAAGTCTTGTTTTCAGCATTACATTGCCTGGAGACAGCATGCTGCAATCTTGAATGCCAAAGAAAAGGTGTTTAAATAGCTTTAATGGCTTGGATCACCTCATGACTAAAACCAAGAAAATTCAAATGTAATACTTTTTCTCTTCCCTTAACTTATACTTTTATGAAAGCTTAATGAACTTCACAAACTAAACTCATTTTCATGGTAGGGAAACGTAATTAGAAAGGGATAATTTACACACACACACACACACACACACACACACACACACAGTTGTATAACATTTTGCTTTATTTCATAGGTTTCAACATTTCAAAGAAAGTTATCTAAATCCTGTGCTCACCCTCAATGGTAATATGCTCTCAGATGCCAGAAGCAGAGGAGATAAAGTTGATGGGCAAATTAAAATTTTTGACAGATGACATTGAAAGGAATATTGAAAATAAATCACTTTGAATATCACTCTGAAATTTTCTTTTGGAGACTGCCAATTTTCATTGATTATTTTTGGTGACCAAAAAGTTAAGTTCTCTTTTTGTTGTTTCCTGGCTGAGAGGATACCCTATTTACCTCCAAAAAGTCTTTGATGGAGAATTTGAAGCTCTTTGATAAAAATCCAAGTGCATGATAATACCATCCTTCCTTATTCTTAATCACTGGTGATGCTATTTCCTCGAAGTGGTGAATCAAATTTATTGTTTTACCTTCACTTAGAGGACTCAGTCTGGTTCGCAGAATTCTATACCAGTTCAAGGATTCTTCTTTTGGAAAAAAAAAGCAGACATTTGCCCCTAGGGCTAGGTTTATAGTAGCAGCAATGCCACATCTGTTCAGTACAACTTGGTTGCAACTAAGTCGTACCTCTCTTCAGATACCGCAGCCTGCATTGGGAAATGGTGGTAATGTTACTGAAGTTCTCAGCTAGACACTAGTACCCAATCCATTTCCCATCATTAATGATCATTTCCCCTTTATCTCAGTTCAAAGTTACAATTTTGATAGTTGTGTATTTTTATTTATTTTTAATTTTTTAAATGTTTATTGAATTTTGAGAGAGAGAACACAAGCAGGGGAGGGGCAGAGAGAGAGAGGGAGACACAGAATCTGAAGCAGGCTCCAGGCTCTGAGCTATTAGCACAGAGCCCAATGCAGGGCTCGAACCCATGACCTGTGAGATCATGACCTGAGCCAAAGTCGCCCACTTAAGCTACTGAGCCACCCAGGCACCTTGATAGTTGCATATTTTTAGCTTTTTCGCAATGTTTTCTTGAGAACCTTAAGGCACAGACTGTATCTGTTCATAAATTTTATCATTTTAGAATTAGAAGGAATTTCTTTCAATAGAATTTTTGAAAGCCTACATCATACAAGTGTGAGTATGCTACATTCACACAAGCTAAGGATAAGAATGGGGAGGGGCAGATATCAGATGGCTTCTTAATTTGAGCTGGTTTGGGAAGGATCATTAGTTTATTCAAAGATCATATCATTTAATAGTAGAAGGTATATGGGTTCCTTCTTTGGGGTCACAGAGGATAGAACAGTGTTTAAAATATTTGCCCATAAACACAAACTCTTTGGTTTTAAATCCAGTATTCATTTCCTTAGTAACAATGAGCTAATTATTAACTAAATCAAGCCCCAGTTTCATCATCTCCAAAATTTGAGGTAAAATATTACTTGACTGAGTTACTTTGTGAATAAAATGAGTTTTGTGTGTAAAGTACTTAGTATAGTATACATGACAATAATTGTTTGTACTTGAGTTATGTCTTCCAACAATCACTTAAGTATCACTAAAATTTCTCTTTTAAACTCCATTGTAGAGATAATATAATCAAATGACATAAAAGGCCAATTTACTCACAAAGCTATACGCCATATAGACTTCGTATATATGCTATTGGACAGAAAAATAGCATCTCTTAATCCGAGTGTCACACTTGTGAGAAAACACACACACACACACACACACACACACACACACCATAGGAATTATTCTCCTGCCTGAGCATGACACATAACCCAGCCTGGCACCACCTATACATTCTCACTTTCTGAAAAAAAAGAAAACCTACATTCTCTACTTTCCTTAAGAAAGAAAAAAAAAGTGACTATATGGATGAACCTCATTTCTAGGATGGACACTGAAGTGAAGGTTATGTGACTTGTCAGAGCCTTATCTTAAAGGTCACAGAGTAGAGAAAGGAACATGACTTAGGTTACAAGATGGTAGACAGGAGATGTTGAAGTTCAGAAGATGCTATTATAAGGCCTACAGTAGGAAGCTCCTGGAGCGCGGGTGCTGCAGAATCAGAAAACAAACGCTTAAGAGTTTCTGTGGGTTGTGTACTTGGATCCCCTTATGTTTCAAAAAGATGTCTGTAAAGAATATTTATTTTTTGAACTGAGTCACTTAAATGTGATATCCATTTTACACTGGGCCTCCTGGGTTATAGTAGTAAATACACTATAACAGTATTTGAGAGAACGCTGCCTCACAGCACAGAGACTTGTGGGGAAGGAATTTGTACGGGCCATGCTTGTCAAAAGTCCTACGGTAGTAAGAAAAGGAAAACCTATCTATAAGGAAGGGTCAGGAAATAATTCACAAAGTGTGAGAAAAGATCTTTACATGAGAATCTTACAATTTAGCGTGATGCATGTTAATCGTGCATTTATGAAATCCCTTTCTCAAAGATGTTCAGGCATTTCGCTTGCTTTGAAAGTTCCATCTAATGACTATTCCAAGGTAACCTATATTCCCTCTCTAAGTTATCAGAATTTGCTGTGGACGCGGTACAGCCTGGGTGGGCAAAAGCTACAAATGTGTTTTTCACCCATCTACTTTGCTTCTGATCTTTTGCTGTTCCCTTTGCTTCTGGTCTATTTTGTGAGCTACTTAATTTTTACTTTGTCAGTGTCATAAGATTTCTGAGGTCTTGTTTTCTTCAGTTGAGTTCTAGTTCGCTGCATTTGAGAGTGTTCTGGTTGCTTTTAAATGAATTGGAAGTAAGAGTGACTACCGAAAACATAGATTTTCAGAAATTGTTCTTTTCCATCATTCTTCAGGCAAATTTAAATAATAAATACTGATTCGGTTTCTCAGAAAGATTGGTTGATTCAAGCCTATAATCCCTTCTTTTCATAAAATGTACCTTTCTTTCGGAATTCTAAATACTGATGGATGCATATCACTGAAACAAATTAGTAAAACAGACATTGTGAAGTAGTATACAAAGCAAGTCCTTTAAAGACACTGAGGCAATATATATATCCCCTTTTTAGCTTTTTTTCAAAAGACTATTTGTGACCAGTATTATCACAAGTAATGAGGGGCCGGATATGGAATTTTGCACCTCCAGGTCAGCAGTTCAAATCTGGCCTAGATCAGCGAAGACTGAAAATCATTACGAGTGGATGGCTTCATAACATTCTCAATAAATGAGTCCGTGGACTTGGTTGCACTCTGTTAGTGCTCAGGTGACAAATCATGTCCTACCATGCATAACACACCCTTGATCACAATGGCACTAAATGACACCTCTGTTGGTTGTTTCAGTAAGTTGGTTTAATATTTACTGAAGTGAAAACCAGATAGTTGTGATGCTTTCACAAATCATACTTGTTAGTGCATAATCTGATTTTGTTTAAATTATATACATATTTTATATTTGAGTACACTCAGAACTGGGCTACTAAGTGACTTAAATTAAATTTCCTCTCACATTGTATATTCAAGAAAGAAAAGGTTCTACACGTATTATTTTGAATACAGAGGTATTTATTTCGATTTATAGATTTATTCCAGTGCATGACATGATCCTATAAAGCAGAAAACTGCCCTTTTATTCATTGTCCCAACGACACCAAGTAAACAAAATTGTAAAATCTTTCTTTCTTCCAATGATATTCCAAAGGAAACATTTATACTGTTAAACTGTGCTGTGTTTGTATGTAGGTAACATGAGTTTCAGTGGAAAACTAGAGTAAGACTGAATTCTTAGAAGTGACAGAGACCAGGATACACTTTCTCAAAATATGGTGCAATGGAATAATGAATATTTTCAAATGATGGAATTTGGAAAGTGACCAATCACGGGGGACTTTCTGACCTTGCACTGATGCCGAACTTCAAAGTTTCATGAGTGAGGTGCCTTCCCTGTACCCAGAGGTAAAGGAGCACCCTAATCTCAAAGACTAAGGGACCAAAGCAGAATGCGAAGGAAGAAGCCTTGCTAAGTTTCCCCCAGTTTACCAAACTTAGCCTTGTGCCCTCAGTCCTGTCGCATCTTTTCACAACTCCACTCTTTATTAGACCTAGCAGAAAAACACCCAGGTTTAACTGCTTCTTTTTTTTTTTTTCCTTTTAAATAAAGCAAACATTCTAAATGTTTCTTTGGGAGAGAGGGAGTGCAAGTAGGGGAAGGGCAGAGAGAGAGGGAGAGACTCCCCAGCAGGCTCCGCCACTGTCCGCACAGAGCTTGATGTGGGCCTCGAACCCACGAACCATGAGATCATGACTGAGACACCCAGGCACCCCATTAACTGCTTCTTTGTGTTTTTGTTTCCTCATAAAGTTTCCTGTGTCCTATAAAATGGGTATTAAATTTATATGCGTCTGTCTTTGTTCCTGGGTTTCAGTCAAGAATTTAGAGAAGAGTACAGGAAAGAGATTTTTCCTCCCTGCAGAGTGTATTTAACATGGCACATTATCAAATGTGGAAGCGAGGACAGTGATAAGTTTAGAGGAACTGGCCCAGTCCATTTTCACTGGAGGAAGAGGGTTTGGGCCAGGAGGGAGGAAATCAGAAAGTAAATCATGCCATCCATAAAATATTTCCACGGTGGGTTTCTCCAAAGGGGCTGCCAGAACTTTGCGGCCCTTTTGATCAAATCACATGCCTTTCCTCTGTGCATGGAGAGGATTCTACTTTGCATTTGTGTCTTGTTTGTCAGTGAGTGGAGGGCTCTTCCAAGCACCCCTGTATTTTATTTGAAGCCTCACAAAACTCAGGGACATCAGAAACTGAGTAACTTGCCCCAAATTCCACAGCCAAAGAGGAATAGCTCATTCAGTCCCTGTGTCTCAGTGATTCCCAAGTTGTGTCTCTCAAATCTGAGGCAGGGAGTGAGAAGAGGAGCTGAGCTACTATTTGTAGAGGTTACAACCCTTCAGATACAGAGGAAGTACAGCCGGTTGACTGAATACATAACCTATCCTTCCCTCATGAATACAAATGTCAAAAGTGTGCAGAAGTTATTTTTTGATGGAATACAATTTTACTTTTAAGTTACTGAAAGTAACCATGTTTGTTAGTTATTTAAAAAACACATCTTAAATATACAGCTATAACCTGAGAACTCTTTTTTTCTTTTTTTGCATATGGTAAAAATGTCCTCGCAAATGTAGTGGTTGAAAACCCCACCACTGTACTTTGGCACCTCCCAGGAGTACCCATAGATCCCTGGCATCTGCACTATTGCACAGATATTCCCAAACCGAGCGCATCTCTCTAGAAACTGTTGCCTTCAGATCTCCCTTCCCATCTCCCTCCCTGCCTTTGTGAACCACGTGGCAGAAAGCAGCAAGCAAAATCGCTGAATATCCTAAACTTCTAAGAAACGTCTTGTGTGGCAGAGATAAGGACTGAGAAGCAGTCTGGTTTCCGAGAGGGACAGGATAACGGCGTCCGAGGAGCAGGAACAAGAAACAGAAACAATCTTACTGGTTTTTGAATAGACTTTTGGGTCCTTCTACTTAGAAGAGTGGATTAATAGACTTTCTTCTGCCAAGGTAAAGATTAAAAAAAAAAAGGCATTTTAAGAGCTGTGGAATTAGAGCTAGAAGAAGATCAAATCAGAATGGTAAAATAATCCTTCCCAAGTTAGGGGATCCTTCTTTCTTCAAAGGTGCCAAACTGGTGGTGTTACAGAGGCTAAACCTTAAAATATGTGTTTATCACTAACAACAGTGTAGAAAAGGATTCTGAACTAGGGATATAGGTGAAAGGTAGATTTGCAGAATAAGAAACTTGGTTGGAAAAGAAGAATAAACAAGATAAAATTATTTATATGCTTGTGTTGCAAAATAAGCTATTCGTATTCAGGGCACAGACCTGAAATGAACATGATTAAGGTTAAGATGTCTAGGAGTAAGGATTGGAAACTCAACCGGGAAAACATTAGGGGAATATAAAATATGGACGTGAGGATAGAAATCTGTTATTTTAAATAGTAATATTCCATTAAGTAAATAAATAACCATTAAACTGTGATGTGATGTATAGTTTAGTTATCAGGATACTTGAAGACAGCAGTTAATAAAGAAACCTTTTACTTCTTAAAAATGTAAAATCACTATGAAAATCTTACATAAAAACGTGCCTTTAATTTTAACTAGGAATGTGGGCTTTTTACAGGAGATGAATGGCAACCACCATGTTAAACTTAACGGTGACATTTGTTCCTCTGTCAGCTCTCACACTGCATACCCGAGAGGATAGCTGAGCCTTGAGGGTCAAAAGAGGGTGACGGGGGGAAAAATGACACACGCGATTCATATGACTCTAGGGGTTGGTCTGCACATAGGTACAGTAATAATTATTTTCAACCTTGATTGGCTGGGATTCTCTAAAAATATAAACTTATGTTAGCAGTGTCTCAGGAATAATAGTAATGAGGGGAATTTGTCAGTATCATTGCAAACCACACACAAATATGTATTCTGTGGCTTATCAGATGCATGGCGGGACTATAGCGTATAGACTCATTGTAACTGATGGCATTGGCTCGCCACTCAGGTGGCTATTTTCTATTTGTGGAACAAACTTAGAGATAAGAGAATTTGGAGTTCTGTTACAGATCGTGTCTCTCCCAAATTCAGATGTTGAACCCATAGCCCTCAATGTGAACATAGGGAGATAAGACATTTAAAAAGATAACGAAGGTTAAATGAGTTTGGAAGAGATGGGGGGTAGGGTGCCAACCCAGTAGCACTGGTGTCTTTGTCGTTTTCTTTAAATCTTTAAAAATGTTTGTTTATTTTTGAGAGAGAGAGAGAGAGAGAGAGAGAGAGAGAGAGAGAGAGAGAGAGAGAGAGACAGCACCTGAGTGGGGGAGGGGCAGAGGGAGAAGGAGACACAGAATACAAAGCAGACTCCAGGCTCTGAGTTGTCAGCAGAGAGCCCAAACAGGAGCTCTAACTCACAAATTGTGAGATGGTGATCTGAGCCAAAGTTGGACACTTAACTGAGCCACCCAGGCACCCAAGGACTGGTGTCCTTTTTAATGGAGGGAGAGACGCCAGGAACTTGCCTGCACACACGGAATAGGCTACATGAGATCACAGGGATAAGGCAGCGATCTCCGAGCCCAGGACAGAGTACTCAGAATAAAACAAACCTGTTAGCACCTTGAACTTGGACTTCCAGCCTCCAGAGCTGTGAGAACATGGATTTCCATTATTTAAGCCATCCACCCAGTCTCTGGTATTTTGTTATGGGAGCCCTAGCAATTTAATACAACAGATACATACACACTTTCCACATATTCGATTTAGTTTGCCCTTGCCTACTGACAGATAAGGTATTTCATTGTGTTTTATGGAGACATTAATAAGTATTACATTCCATGTATGTTGAAATGAAAATACAACATATAGGAATAGACAGAAATATCCAGTTTTTCAAATCTCTCTTCTACCTTATATGCAAATTGTGATATTTGTCCAGTAATTGCCCGATGATTTTAATATTTGATTAGTCTAGATTTTAGGAGTGAATATTTTTATCCTAGAGCATTCTGATAAAGCTGATATTATGCCAAAACATAAATAAGCTGCCTTTGACTTCCAAATCCAAAATACCAAACTTTTTTAAACTTTCATTTACGAGGTTGTTTCGAGCATTTGCCATTTGCCCTGAGCTGTGTTAGGTGAGGAGACACAGCAGGAAGGGAGACGGTGTTTGAAACCCCTGGAGTTCAGATCACATCATGGAAAGCTGCTGTCAGACACAACAGATGCACAGGGAATGCATTGATAGCACTTGTGAAGGGATGCCTCTGGCTTATTGACAGAGAATCTGGGCCTAAATAGAGGGTGGGTAAGGGAGCCAAAAAAGACCTTCTATGTTTACATTTGAACATAAAAGGCATTATTAATGTAGACACATATTGGGTTAAGAGAGAGAGTTTTTGGAAAGGGGCAAAAGCATTTGCGTCTTTTTTGGAAAGTCCCTTGTGCATTCATTGGAGGATCTAACAGCAGCCAAGCGGGAGGGGTTGGGGGGAGGTGCCAATATAAGGGCAATGTACAGATGTGCCCTCCATCCTATAGCAAAGAGAAGTCACTGGAAGTGTTAGGCAAGGAAAACACCTGATCAGATTTGCATTTGAAACCTCATTCTGCTTCGCTGTAGAGAAGGATAAGGGTGTTTGAGCAGACAAAGGGAGACTAGTAAGAAGTTTATACAAGTAATTCATATGGGAGATGCTAGATGTTTGGGTTGCAATGAATTTGGTAAGAAGTGAATAAGCTCATAATAGTTTTTGGCAGTAGAATCTACAGAACTTTATTGGAAGAAAATATACCCTTCCCACCCAACGCACACACAGCCAGGCACCCAGGGAAGATGATTACATGAAACCTCATGGAGATATTTACATTGTAAAGTTTATGGAAGCCCTCTTTCCACTTACCACACACACACACACACACACACACAAAATAGTAATGTCCATCACTAGAATGCTAGTTGAATAAATTTTCATTTCTCTGTATAATAGCCTATTTAGAAGCCATTAAAGATATGGAATAGCGTGCTAGTAGATTATTGCGACGTGTGGAAGAAACTCCACCAACAAGCTCAGAGTAGGCATATATGAAGGGGAGCTTTGAAGTGATTTTACATTCTTTTTCACTTTGTTGTTAGTGAACAACAATCACAGAAATATAGGATGTTCATTTTTTAATTGATTATCAGCATAATATCAAGATATTTAATCATAGCAAGTACTAAACAAGTATGTTTCCAGACTAATAAATATTTTCTTGTATCAATAAATTAGTCTAATGAATAGTATCTATATTGGGTTTGTTTCTTTGGTGTTAGGTTCAGACTTCGGTATCCAAAACAAAGAATCCCACTAGAACTTAAGTCTCATTTGAAATCATATGAAACATTTCTATTTGTTCATATCAAACATTTTTTTTTGAAGGAAATGACTACAACTGATGGATATAGTTGCTCGTTAGTTAAAAGGCTTTATGAAAAAAATGTATTTACCTACATGGTCAGAGGTCAGTCACTTTATCTTTGTAAGTCTTAATTGACTTAATCTGTAAAAAAAAAAAAAAAAAAAGATTACCAAAAAGGATTTATACGATTTATAAGATTTAAATAAGATGCTGTATATCAAGTACTTAGCACAGTGTCTGTTGCTTGCTGAGCATGGAATAAATTAGTACTCACCTTCAATTACCCAAGCTTCACTGGTCAGCTCTTAACTGCTTTATAAACTGAGGTCCTATGGTCATTCTAACTTAATGCTTGTTGATTCCTTTAGTATTTGTTTAGCTTTATTACTGTGAAATGGGTACAATTATTGAGTCCAGGAACAGAATTCTAATTGTTCAGTAACATTTAACTGAAATACAGAAATCTTCTTAAGCATTGTTTATCATCTTGTCTTGCTACCCTGATATAGTCAATTCCTTTGTGATGTTTTCCTCTGGGGTTTTTATTAGAGAGCCTGTAGTGGGGTGCTTGGGTGGCTCAGTCCATTAAGCGTTCGACTTTGGCTCAGGTCATGATCTCGTGGTTTGTGAGTTTGAGACCCCCATGGGGCTCTGTGCTGACAGTTCAGCCTGCTTCAGATTCTGTGTCACCCTTTCTCTCTGCCCCTCCCCCATTCATGCTGTCTCTCTGTCGTTCTCAAAAATAAAAAACATTAAAAAATTAAAAACAGAAAGCCTATGGTTACAGGCATATTACCAAGATCTTTAATTTTCAAACAGGAATTTATCCTCACGTATGAAAGATCTTTAAAAAATGTGGACTGAAAAGTCTGTGTCGTTAGAGTTTACAATTCTTTAAAATAACCATTTAAAAATGAGTGAATGGTGTAGATGTGAGAGAACAAGTTGAGTGAGATTTGGCAAAGAGTAAATATAAAAACATTTCCAGTATTATAGATTTATCCATATAAAATAGCTCTCCACACTAAAGTTCCTATTGATTAGCCTATCAAATTTATGAAGATGTGCAAAAATAAATGAAAGATGGGAAAACATAATGAGTGTATAATATATTATACGAAGAATATTACTCAAACCAGCTGGCTTGAAAACACCATTTTTATTTTTTATTTTTTTCTTCAAATCGTAGACATACAGAAAGAAAAAATGGATGCATCATATGTATAAAGCCCTGTACTTTGACCCATTGAATATACTCTTGTAACCCCCCAGAAGCTTCCCCTCATCCTACCTCTTAGTACATTTGATGATTAAGGTCACAGGTTTTATGAGCAAATACGTGTTAAAATACCAGGTCAGTCACTTAGTCATTGTAAGCTGTATTCTCTTTATCTACTGCCCTCCTGCCCCAAAAAAGGTGATAATAGACCCTAACTATTCTGCCTACTTCTAACAGCAGGGTTTAGTTTTAACCTTTTTTGTACTTTTTATAAATGGGAACATTTGTATGTAATCTTGTGTCTGTCTATATTTGTTTAATATGTTTGTGAAATACACTTAGATTTTGTGTACTCTAATAGCTAATTATTTTTGCAGAACAGAATTTCATTATATGACTATATCACAGTGTTTCTTCATTCTGGTCTTGGTAAGTTTCTAGTATTTGTTATTATAAATAGCACTACTATCAACATGTTAGAACACATCCTACAGTGAGCCCATCCATACATTTCTGACAAATATATGCCTAGGATTGGGACTATTCAGTCATAGGGTATTCATATCTTTTTTAAAAATTTCTTATTTATTTTTGAGACAGAGAGACAGAGCATGAATAGGGATGGGGCAGAGAGAGAGGGGGACACAGAATCTGAAGTAGGTGCCAGGCTCTGAGCTGTCAGCACAGAGCCCGTTGTGAGGTTTGAACCCACAAATCGTGAGATCATGACTTGAGCCGGTCAGACACTCAACTGATTGAGACACCCAGGCACCCCCATATATTTACCTTTAGTATATATTGTCATATAGTTTCCCAAAATGGTTATACTAATTTATACTTTCTCCTCCAACCCATAAGAGTGTAGGGGAGTCTCAGTTTCTCCATGCCCTTACCAAGAGTTGGTGGTTGTTTTTTGGTTTTGAGTTGGGGGAGGATTTTTTCATTTTTGCTTATTCTAATGGGTGAATATTGGTATCACATTTTTTATTATTGTTGACAATTCTGTAATGTCCAATGGAATTAATAATTTTGCGTGTTTTGACCATTTTAACCACTGTATATTAATCATGAATTATACCCCATAATGCATGTACGATAACAAGAGTGTACTATAGGTTATGTAGACATTATATCTCTTCCTTGTTTTTTTCTTCCATCCCTTTAAAATTCCTTTCGTTCAGTATTTCTGTTTTCATATGCTATTTTTTGCCCACAATTATTCGAATTGCAATTTTTTTATCTTCCTATTTATCTATAGATTTATGTGTATTATGTTCCTTTAACCTAAACATATATTGCAGTGAAGTAAACTCTAAAGTACATAGAGAAATGCAAAGAAGAGAAATAGAAAGTGACTTCTATTTAAAGTAGAGTAAGATTTCCATGAAGTATTTATTAAAGAGTTATCTTGAGGATTAATGGATAGTGAGGTGTCTGTATCTGAATTCTGTAATTGATGAAAAAATTCTACTTCCTAGAAAATAAGACATATTAACATCTTAATTAATATGATACATTTATTGCTATTAGTGAATCAATATAGATTGATAATTTTTATTATTTCACTAAAGCCCATATTTCATTCAGATTTCTTTAGTTTTTACCTAATATTTTTCTTTATTTCAGAACTTTATCTAGGATACCATACATTTAATAATCATGTCTCCTTACACTCGTCTTGGCTGTGACAGTTTCTCAGACTTCTCTTGTTTTTGGTAGCCTCAGTAGATTTGAGATCTGCTAGTCAGTGCCCTAGTTGGAATCATTGCCCCCCCCTCACCCCTTAATTATGGTTGTACAGAGGTACAATCATTTGGGGGGGAATACCATAAGGTAAAATGCCATTTTCATTTCATCATGTCCAAGGTACATATTATCGACATGACTTATCATTGTTAATGTTAATTTTGATTACCTGGATGAGATATTTTTGTCCAGTTTCTCCACTATAGTTGCTTTTCTCTCCTTTTCCATGATACGCTTCTTAGTAGGAAAACACTATGTCTAGCCCACATTTCAGAAGGAGGCGGTTTTGTTCCACCTCCTCGTGTATCTACACAAATTATTTGGGATGCTCCTGCAAGGAGGATTTTGTGCACTTTTTTTTTTTGTTTGGTATCTTTTGACTCCCTTTATTCATTTTCCTGTCCCCCATCCCCTGAAATCAATCTATTCTCTGGCACAATCAGTCTCTTCTCTATATCCAGGAGTTGTTTTGGGTGTGTGTTTGTTTTTAGATTCTACATATAAGTGAGATCATACTGTATATTTCTCTGATTTCACTTAGCATAATAACCTCAAGGTCCATGCATGTTGTCATAAGCAATATTTCATTCTTTTTAAAAGGCCAAATAATATTCATTGTGTGTTTACACATATATGTGTGTATATATTCATATATGTATATATATTTCTATCACCTTTTCTTTATTCATTCATCAGTGGATATAGAAGTTGCTTCCATATCTTAGTGGTTGTAAATAATGTTTCAGTGAAATTGTGAGTAAACGCACACACACACATATATATATCTTTTCGAGTTAGTGTTTTTGGTTTTTTTTTTGATAAATTGTAGGCTTGGTGAGGAAGATGCTCTTTGACACAGGTGGCATCCTTTCAACTTTCTTCTATGACTGCATGTGTGTAGAGCACACACTTCCTTTCTTTCAGTAACTGCTCCCAGCTCATTCTGTGTATTTCCAGCCCCAGTTCTAAAATCTGCCATTTCCTCTTTGATTGGAGAATGGTATTGGAAACAAAGATTTAGGTGTCAGTCTGTTTTTATGTGAGCATATTATTAATATTTTAAGAGACTACACGGAGGTATTTGAGTTAGTTTTGGAAAACTTGGTATAAGTATTTTTTTAAGCCTTCAGTGTTTTCTACTTAGACAACATATATTTTAGAATACTTTAGAATAAAATGGAATAAATGCAAATAATAATGTTTCCAAAGTTACTTATTATATTTATCAGAATTAATGATAAGTATTTTACTTGGGCTAGAAATTATTCTATTGATATGACCAACTAATTGACTTTCTAATTAAGAGAGTAAATTAGGCTAGAAAATAATAAGTGCTATAAAGGATATGTGTATTCTATCTGATATTTTTTTTCATCTTAATGGAACTGAAAAAATGAAATTATTATGATCATTGTCCTGAGTGTCAAACAAGCATCTTTTAAACTCAAAGTTTGGTGGTTTGAGAGAGAACTGGGTATCTATATCCCAAAGAAATATGTGGAGACAAATTAATAGAAAAGTGATCTTAGTGAACAGATAGATATTTAGAACTTTATCTTCAGAGAAGATAGCTATAAATTATAACTGTATCTTGCTGTTCATTATGACAAGACCCATATTTATCTATAGTTTCTCAGGTTTCATATTAAGATCTACCTGGCAGTAAATGATAAATTAAGTAGGTCTTTGTAAAAAACATTTTTAGGTTTTTGGACACTTAAGTTTTCTTGTTTTTTACAGTTTATTTTTGAGCGAGCGAGTGAGAGCAAGTCGGGAGGGGCAGAGCAAGAGGAAGATACAGAATCTGAAGCAGGCTCCAGGCTCCAAGCTGTCAGTGCAGAGCCAGACATGGGGCTCAAACTCATGAACCGTGAGATCATCACCTGAGCCAAAGTCAGGCACTTAACCAATTGAGCCACCCAGGCGCTCCAGGTTGTTGGACACTTAGATGTTAATTTTCAGTGATTTTGAGTAGGACCGTGGATTTTAGAAGAGAAAATAAACAATGACCTGTAGAAATAATTGTAAAATAATTTTCTATTTTAAAAGAAATATTGACTGCTGCTGTATCTGAAATAATTTTAGAAACATCTCCATTTTTAATGTTTTATATTCTAACCAAAAGACTCTATACTTTATAGCACTTTCTCAATGGGCAGCAGTAATATCAGTAGGCAACAGCCTCTTCTAGCACATATATTTCACTCAATTTTTTTCATTACCCCATATAAGTTTATATTTCATCTTTTTTTTTCTTTTTAAAAAATTTAACCCCACTCCTATTTCAACTGAGAGTTGTATACACCTTGGCAAGGATAGTAGATTGAAGTGTTTGGTTGCCTGAAGTCTATACAATTTGGAAGCCAACCCTTCTTACCCTTCTTGGTAATGGGGGGACATGTGCCTGGGTGTCTCAGTTGGTTAAGTGTCGGATACTTGGTTTCAACTCAGGTCATGAGCTCATGGTTTGTGAGTTCAAGCTCTGTGTCAGGCTCTGTACTGACAACATGGAGCCTGCTTGTGATTTTGTCCCTCCCTCTCATTTTGCTCCTCCCTCCCTCCCTCCCTCTCAAAAATAAATAAATAAACTAAAAAAAAAAGAATGTGAATTATTAGTGCAAAATTAAGTACAGGGACATGGATGAAAGAGAGAACTCTGAGGTTTAAGCTTCACTTGCTCCATGTAAATCTGGCTCTCTGGGCAAGGAGAGAAAATATTTTTCTATTGCCTATGCTACTGGTGTGACCATATATGGACTGTTCTTGAAGATGTAAACCAGAACTGATTAATGTAGTATAGTTGGGATTATGATTGTCTTCCTTTTCCTACACAAGTGTTTTTGCCACTGTGATCAGCACTGAGAGCCAGTGGAATGCAAAACAGACCTGGTCCCTAAGGGTGGAGAACTTGCAATGATGTCTATGAGCAGGTCTCCTCTGTTGTAGCCTGATGTTAAAGAGACCACCAAAGCCGAATTGAGGCAAGGCATGACTGGGCCAAACCTAAACTCCAGGTGGTGAGGAGCAGAGAATGGCCTGGAACAATGAATACATTGAGATTATATAGGCATACATAGAATTCTGTGTTAGTCAATTAGATTGTGACACTGATCACCAGGTTTGATAGGAACCAATCATGTTGGTTCTTTGCTCTGCTAAATGACCAATCATAGTGGGACAGTGACTAACCACTTTTCTGTAGGTGTGGCCTTGATCAGACCACAGAAAAGGGGCGGGGGAACAGTTTACAGCAAAACATTCAGTAAGTTAACCCATTACATTCCAAAAGAAGTTAACCCATTACATTCCAAGCTAGCCTACAGCACCCTCTTCTAGACATTGGAACTTCACCAAAGTTATATTCATTTATTTTTGCTTCCCACTTCATCATAAGGCCTGAACATGGTGTTCTTTAAAATGAAAAGCTTTAATGAGATATAATTGATATATTAAAAACACACATAGTTAATGTATACAACTTGATGTATTTGGAAGTATGCATACAATGATAAAACTACCACCATAGTCAAATAATAGACATATCCATCACCTCCAAAAATTTCCTTCTGCTCCCTTTTTTTTAGTGGTAAAGGCTCTCAACATATCTACTCTCTTAACAAACTTTTCAATACACAATATAGTTTTATTAACTATCAGCACTGTGCCATACAGATGATTTCTAGAGCTGAAACTTATACCCTTTGAACAACTCCCCATTGCCCTCTCTCCTCATCTTTGGCAACTGTTATTCTATGAACGTCCTATACAGTGGGAGAGGCAGGCATGTAAAGACCTATGTTTAAACACCAGTTACAGCTAAGTAAATAGTTGCAAGCAATAGGCTGTTGTCACGTTAGGAAAAGAGCAATTATTTCTGAATAGAAGGAATAAAACAAGAGTGACTGTGATGATTGAGGCAGGTCTGGAAGAGCTTCAATAGGGTGAGCAGAGGTTTCCCAGGCTGGAGATGAAGACAGCGAGAAAGCTGTACAGAAAGGAATGAGATTGGGCTAGATACAAAGGTCGGAATATGGAACTTCAAAGTCATGGCGGAGATTTGTTTTTAGACCACAGAGATTTGTTTAAGAAAAAAGGCATGATCTGACTTGTGTTTTAGGGAAGTTACCCTTGAATCAATGTGAAGGGCAGATTAGAAGAGATTGAGTTTGGAGGCAAGGAGACCCCAGAGAAGGTCTTCTGAAATAGCCAGTCACTGTGGGCATAGAACAGGGAGGACAAAGAGATATTGCTGAATTAGAAATGATAGGACTTGGTGCCTGGGAAATAAAGGAGGTAAGGAAATATTGATAAAACCATTTATCACCATGTTACTCTACATGAACTAACCTGTGGACTTAGAGGTGTGATTGGGACCTGGAAAGAATAAAATATTTCACAATAGCCACAGCTCAGAATGAAATACAAAGTAGACTTAGAAGGAACATAGGATGCTTGCCTATCATGGAGGATACCAATGCGATTGCAATTTCCCTTTATAATGGAACCAACCTGTGTGGGTTTATTCTTTTATAAACATCACATTTTTTATTTGAGAAAGAGGGAGAGAGAGAACATAAGTGTGGGAGAGGGGCAGAAGGAGAGACAGAGAATCTAAAGCAGGCTTCATGCTCATTCATGACCTAAGCTGAAATCAATAGTTGAAAGTTCAATTGACTGAGCCACCCAGGTGCTCCATAGTTAATAATGAGAGAAACAATAATATTAATGCCTACTATGAACTTTACCTTCTGGATATCATTAGTTGTGAAATGATAGCCACAGTAAGATGTTAACACCCATCACCACACATAGTTATACTTTTTTTTTTCTTGTGTTGTGACCTTTTAAGGTTTACTCTTAGCAAGTTTCAAATATACAATACAATGTTGTTAACTATAATCGTCATGCTGTATATTACTGCCAGGGTCCAGCTCCAGCAGGTCCAGGGTTCCCTGATGGAATGGTGTTGGCAAGAGGGAGGGATGAGAGAGCCACATGGTTCTCTGATCACTAGGCAGGCATCTCTGCACTGACTGAGACTCAGCTTTATTTATGGTAAGTGTATGGGGAGTAGCACAGAAGTGGCATTTGCCTTAGACAATGATTTCTGATGACAAATTTCTTTGATATGTAAAAATTTCCCAGAACATAGATTTGTAGAAGACTCATGCATAATCTTTATCAATAGTGATTGATGTAGGTGATTTAGATGCTTATCATCTGGGGAAGGAAGGTATGTTTAGCATTTAAATATAAGACAATGTTTCAGGAAATGCAATATTTGCTCCCATAGTCACAAAAGAGGAAGTTCCTACAATACGCATATATTGGGCCAGAATAAGGGGACAAGTCATTCCTGACACCAATCAACAAGGTGCCTTGGGGGTCCGTGTTTAAACAAAAACAATTGAGTGGGGGAGGATATAGGGCATCATCTGATGGTAGGAGGCCTTGCAAACCTGCCTTAACCTCACAAGGAGTATTCTCAACTTGTGAGTTAAGAATAGCTCCCATTATATTACATCCCCAGGATTTATTTGTTTTATAACTGGAAGTTTGTACTTTCTGAACACCTTTACCCATTTTATCCATTTCCCACACGTCCCACCTCTGGGAACCACCATCTGTTCTCTGTATGAGTTCAGTTTTGTTTTATTTTGGATCCCCAAGCCCCATTCATGTTGTTGCAAATAACCAGATTTCCTTCTTTTATGGTTGAATAATATTCCATTGTGTATATATACCACATTTCTTGCTATGCATTCATTAATTGATGTACACTAAGTTTGCTTTCATGTCTTGGTTATTGTAAATAATCACTTATAATGTCTCCTCTTTCATTTCTGACTTTATTTGAGTCCTGTCTTTTTTCATGGTGAGTCTAGCTAAAATTGTGATATTTTTGTTTAACTTTTCAAAAAACCTCAGTTCTTAATTTCATTGATCTTTCATTTATTTGCACTCTGATATTTATTTCCTTCCTTCTACTAACTTTTACTGGCTTCATTCAGTCTTCTTTATCTAGTTCTTTGAGTTGTAAAATTAGGTTGTTTGAAATCATTTTTGTTTTTTTTGATGTAGGCATTTATTACCATTATTGCCTCTCAGAACCACTTTTGCTGTATTCCATAAGTTTTGGTATGTTTTCTTATTGTCATTTGTCTTAAGGGGTCTTTTGGTTTCTCTTCTTTGACCTATTGGTTCAGAAGCGTGTTGTTGAATATCCCTGTTTTTGTGAATTTTCCATATTTTTTTTTGTGTGTGTAACTAATTTCTAGTGTTATACCACTGGAATTGGAAAAGATGCTTGATATGATTTCAATCTTCTTAAATTTATTAAGAATATTATTTTGTGAACTACTATATGATCTATCCTGAAAAATGTTTCATATGCTCTTGAGAAGAATGTGTATTCTGTTGCTTTTGGGTAGATGCTAAGTACATCTCTTAATTTAAAGCCTTGATTTACTTTAAATTACTTTAATGTTTAGTAAAAAATACAATCTACTTAAATTTTTTAAGATTTAAATTAGATGAAACAAAGACTCCATCAGTGGAAATATACCTTTTGCATAAAAATGGATCTTAATGTGACAAACCTTTGAAGTTTTGGAAGAAATAATGCAAGTGTCAATGGGTCCTGGAATCACCTACCCTCCAGGCTAATTCAAAGTCAAATGCAGGTTCTTAGGACTTGCCTTATATACATGACAATAGAGGGTGAGGAAAAAGATGAGATGATATTCACCTCAAAGTTTTTGTTTGCTTAGATCTGCTGGTATTTCTTTGGTAACTACAGCTTGGCAAGGAGTCAGCTTTATCTCTTCAGGCTAAAATTGGCCAAGAAATATCAGGCTCTGTCTCTGTATGAAGATTTTTTAGATATAAAGTGCAAGATGAACTTCAAACTCTAACAGATTTTTCTCATGCTGCAATTTTCCAAGAGAATAGCTAGTGGTCCAACTAGGGACATCTAGGAAGGTGACTTTTCTACTCTCCCCCACTGATCTGCATGCTAGATGAGCTTTAAATAACACCATCTTCCTAGGACGTTTGTTACAAATAATGAGAGGGTCTTTGGGTCTCAGAGGATGAGGACAGTCAAGATATTTTGGAAGAGCTTCCAGAACCATTCTTGTATTTACTGAACCTAAGTATTTGGACATAAGGTGTAAATCACTTGATTTTATGGCTGAAGGCAAGAATCTGGCTTGGGCCATCAGGAGAAGAAAGCTGTCTGGAGGGCATTCATGAAGTGAGTGTAGTGTAGCAAGGAGAGGAAAATAACACTAAATGAGCAGTATCGCATTCCCTTGACCTTGCATGTCAGCCAAAGTCCTCAGTATTCTCAGGGAGCAATTACAATCAGAAAGCATAATTGCTTTTATGTATCTCCTTAGAGTTACAAAGTAGGATCACATAAATTATCTCATTATATTTGATGTTTTAGGTATGTTTGTATTTTTCTCTTCCAATTGCACTTGATCTTTTTACATCAATGCCAAGAGATAGGAGGCCAAATATTATCTCAACAAAGAAGGGAACTGAGGCTCAAGTATTAGTGACTTTTTAAAGGTCACAATGTCTTGGCAGCAAAAACAGAACAAGAACAAATTTCTAGGTTTCTGGGCTTGTAATCATTTATACAGAAAGCATATTTTGAAGAAGCAGAGAGGCAGTGCCTGACCTCACATCTATGACCACATAAAAACTGCTCCAAGAAACACTTCCCTCAGGCAGCCAAGTATGAGCTGAACTCCAGGAGGAAATGCAGGAGGACAAATAGTCTCCTTTCTTTCCCTCTGTGCATATGTTTCATGTGCTCTCCTATGCCACCTGGAATGAGTTTTGTTCACAAGAAGAATTTTCAAAAGGGGTCTTAAATACAAGTTTTGCGTTAATAAAGAAAAAAAACCACTAAAGCAAAAATATTGTTGTGCTAGTCTGGTTGCTCACATGAAATCAATACATCTACTAACTTTCAAGGGAGTAAGAACGTCCACTTGGAAAAACTGAGGTTGCTTGGAAAAGTACAGGAAAAGCCAAAAAGAAATGAACAGTAGCTATTATTGAATCCAGAAGTTATAACTTTGGGGAGAGCAGTGAGAGAGAAGAATAGAACATAATTGTAAGTTCCCAGAGGAAATCAAATCCATGTTCCCTCAGCTGGCATTGGATTTTCGCCCTTTCTATATTTTACCTCCCTTGAGGGCTCTGGTGACCTAATGCCCATAATCAACAAACAGTGGGAAAACAATTTGTGTTCCTGTTGAAAAGGAGGCAATAATAGCCAGGCCACTGGGCTGAAGGTATTCACTACCAGAAAAAGGCTCCACTCCATTTCTGTACAGAGGAAGGTGGGGGTAGGGAATCCCCCCTCCAACAAGATTATCTCTCACACCTTAGAGCACTGTGAGCCCTTAGTCTTGACCCCCCTCCTCCCTGAAAGTGAGACTAACCATCCCAATAAGGAGTGGAGCTATCAAAAGCCAAATTTAATGTTTTCTTGCCCAGACATAAAGAAGTTGCTTCTTATTTCTCTTAGAGCCTACTTCTTTGAAGCTAGTGCTATACAGCGTTTCAGGAACATCCTGCAAACTGTAAGGGAAGGAAGGCTTAGAGACAAACTACTAAGACAAACACCTTGATGTTTATGTTGTAAGTGAGGCTGAGTAACACCTCCAGGCCTACCCTCAGGCAATTGATTAAAATAAAGCTGTTGGCCTAAAGAGTCCCAGGATATAGAACTTCCAGAATCAAATCTCTGTATTTTGTAGCCGTTTACTCTAAGGACAAAGCCCTTGACAAAACTGAGTGGTTCCTAAAGGCAATATAACCTAACACAATAATACCAGTGAATTTTGCCCTGAATCATCAAGAAAAAAATAAATGATACAGCATTTTTTAAGGAGGCTTCTTCAAAATATGCTACAAAATACGATAATGTAACTGATTTGAAAATCACCAAGCTTTCATTCAAGTCAATTGGTACAGGTGTTTGTTGAAGACACTATAGACTAATAGAAACAAAGTGAAATTGTTTTCTTGCCTCCAATTGCTCATATTCTAGGGAGAGAGACAGATATACTTGAACAAATTGGAAGACTGTAACATGTGCTTAACATGTTAACAGTTTTATGATAGGGGATTGGGTGGCTCAGTTCCTTAAGCATCCAACTCTTGATTTCAACTCAGGTCATAATCTCATGGTTTGTAGGATTCAGCCCTGAGTCAGGCTCTGTATTAGCAGAGCTTGGGATTCTCTCTCTTTCTCTCTCTCTGCCCTCCCCCTGCCGTGTGTGTGGGTGTGTGTGTGGGTGTGTGTGCATGCATGCACACACACACATGCGAGGTCTCTCTCTCAAAATGAATAAACTTAGGCTAAGTAAACTAATTCAGTCAGAGAAAGACAGATATCCTATGTTTTCACTCATATGTGGATTTTGAGAATCTTACCAGAAGGCCATAGGGGGAGGGAAAGGGAAAAAATAGTTTCAGAGAGGGAGGCAAACCATTAAGAGATGCTTAAATACAGAGAACAAACTGAGGGTTGATGGGGGAGCAGCAGGGGAGCAAGGAGAATGGGTGATGGGCATTGAGGAGGGCGCCTGCGGGGATGAGCACTGTTTGTTGTATGTAGGCTATGAATCATGGGAATCTACTCCCGAAGCCAAGAGCACACTGTATACATTGTATGTTAGCTAAGTTGCCAATAAATTATATTAAAAAATAAATGCATTATCTCATTTAAAAAATAAATAAAAGGACTGGCTCATTAAATTAAGAAAAATCTTATGACAGTCCAAGAGAGCAGATAATGAATTTGAATAGTGACACCTTTCAGTGGCTTATGAGAAGGTGAGATTTAGTCTGAGTTATGAGTCTATTTGATCATTTCAGGTGGAGAAAGCTTGAGCCAAAATCAGTGAGAACAACATACAGACAAACATGACGAATGGCCAAGAGATAACCACATGTGGAGGTAGAGGGAGAAGGATGAAATATAGGTTGGGGTTATATAATGGGGAGCTTTAAATGCTTGGCTAAGTAATTGGTCATTTATTCCAAGCAAGGATGTGAATGTTTTACAACAGGGCACTAGCCATAACTCTGACAGTAGTGTGGAGTATTGATTGGAGGGAGAGACCAGTTGGGTGACCATTGCAGTGGGTAGACAAGAAGTTAAGAGGGTCAGCACTAAGTTAGCAGTGGGAACAAAAAACAGGTCTATGCTAGAGACATTCTGAAGATAATTCACATCTTCTAAGTAATCAGAATCATTCATGCAGACATGTTTACTATAACACATTTATGGTGGTTTGATAAACAGAACAAATTATGTTCGGAATGAAACCTCATTCAATGGATGAGAAACAGTATGAGAACTTACAATTAAAATAACCAATTTAAAAAATGGATCAAATTGCTTGCCTGTGTAGGTAGGGATAAGAGGATGTATGTAAAGTAGAATAAAAGTTAAGTTAGTTTGTTACACATGATGTTTTGGAAAAATTTCAATTTCTCTGGGTCTCAGCATTCAGAAGTTTAACAGTATCAGGGCAAAATAATTTCAAATGCCATAATTCAGTATATCCTTTGTATGTTTGAAATGATTTTTTATCAAACATAATATTCTAAACTAAAATATTTTCCTAAGCACACAGAATTAAAATATATTCAAAAAGATAATTGCCACAATGATGATGTTTGACAACATGTGCATCTAATATTTAAATTGTCTGCTGCGTCTATATTTCAGAAGCACAAAAGTTTATACATGTTTCTAAATGGATAATGAAACTGATCTAGGAGTTTTTATAATTCAACTTTTATTGCTCAATTTCACGGATAGATATATTTTATGAAAAGCATTGCCCTCTGGATCAATACTGTGTTTATAACATTAATCTAATAAATAATGGAAATAACCATTAAGCAAGGCAACCATATTAAGCAACATATAAATAACCGTTTTAAAGATGTAGTTGAATAATTGATCATGGTGCAAACCACATTTTTCCTTTAAAAATTACTCTATGTCCCCTAAAAGAGATTGTGGTTCTCATAAAATAAAATATGTGTGTTTTTCAAGATAGTTATTATGCAAAATGTTTGCAGGAATTTTAGGATGTAAAAAAATTAGGTTATCAAGACACTACTGAGTTTCTCTGGTAAGTGACCTATATTGAAGTTTTATGTATCAGACTTTTTAGAAGAATCCAATTTAATAAAAATGAAACAAGTAACTAGAAAATTTGTGTATTTCTGGACATTGTATGCTTCTTACACCTAAAATAAATAGATATAGAAATAGTTCCGGTTCATAGGAAAAGACTCAACATTATATTTATTTCTTTGTATGATTATTATATAATGTACATATCACAGACAATTAAAAATGCACCCAGCCCTCCCATCAGGTACAATGAATAGTAGATGAGAAAAACAAGTTTTTCCCTCTCTCTCTAATATGTGTATATATATTACACACACATTACACATGCATGTATATACCCACTATTATATATTTATTCTATATTATTATATATATATAATTTTAAATTTCTCAAATTATTTTTTCCTACTCTTCTGGTTCCTTAAAGAATACTGTTTATTTCCACACTGATTTTAAAATTAAAAATATGTTCTACATAATTGTATACATAGTCTCCCAAACAGTCCCTGGAATGGAAACAGATATAGGCATTTTTATTGTATAAACAATACCAAATATCTAAAAACATCTGGATCACTGACTAAATATTTCTCTTATATCCAGGTGCCTGTGCTATAGTAATTCCAGTTTAAAATTAATTGTGTTTAAAATTCACTAATATCTGCATTACTGATTGAGTATAAGCATTGAGTTTCTAGAGACATGATGGTAGAAATATAATTTAGTTCTAGCTATTTATTTCTTCTCTCCTAGATCTCCTTTTACCTTGTGACTTTTCATTCTTTGATTTGGCTCTTAGAGTCACCATTGCCCTTGGGCAGGGGGATGGAATTGTTAGAATAGAGAAGAGAACAAATGTGGCCCATTTCTACCCTTTAAGCCTAGATGATGTGGGTCAGCAAGGATCAGCAGGTCTTGCTCCCTCCCCATGTAATGTAAAATAGTTTCTCTTTTGGGAAAGAGAGAAGAATATTCCTTTTAGAGTTAAGAGCAGACATCCTACCTCCCCAAGAGCCCATCTTTACTCAGGGTTTAACTCTGAAGGGGAGGATGAAATAACATTCTATCTTCTTTAAATTTGGGGCCCAGAGAGTTAAGGGAATCTGTGCCCCATTTCCTAGATGGGGACAGATTAAGGGGATGATAAGCTTTAGAGGGAAGTACCATGTTGTCATGGTCCATTAGCTACAGAGTAGAAAGGATGATGCTATGTTCTGAATGTTTGTGTGCCCCTCCACATTTGTTTTTTGAATTCTAATCCCTAAGGTGATGGTATTGGGAAGTAAGCCTTTGGAAGGTGGTTATAAATGGTGAAGGCCTATGATGATACACTCATCAATGGAATTAGTGCCCTTAAAAAAGTGGCCTGGGAAAGCTAGCTTGTTCCTCCCACCATGTGAGGATACAATGACAGGTCAGCAATCTGCAGCCAGGAGAGGGTCTTCACCAGGACGTGATCATTCAGGCATCCTTAGCTTGCATTTCCAGCTTCCAGAACTGTGAGAATAAATTGTTGTTGATGAGCCCTCCAGTTTATGACATTTTGTTAGAGCAACCTGAATGGACTAAGATCAATGTCATGAACACAAGAGGGTCAAAGACAGTCTCCTTAAGTGTTCTCTTGTCCAGAATGGCATGGTGGGGGGGGGGCGGTGATTCTCCAAGGTTCTTACATGCCATAGTCCCACCAGTGAGAGACTGGCTCACTCTCATCCAGTTGTCAACATGGACTGGGACATGACCAAATACCAAATGGGACGAGTTGCATCTAGAGCAGGGGCCAGCATTAGACCCATTAAATAGACCTTTCTTGATTTGGAGGTAGATATTCCTCCTGTTCCCATGACTAAATATTAGTTGTATAAATCTTCTTACGTTCTACTCGAACTTAACAGTGTAATTAACACCAACCCACAGAAATTCTTGAGAAAGTTCAAGTTTCATAGCTGAAATAATGTAGATATCTCTGAAATGTTCTGAATTTCCTAGTAGTAGTTGGAAAAAAACATTAGACAGATGGGGCTTAAGATAGACATTTTCTTTATAGAATAAATGAAAAGTTTTATAAATTTGTATGTCTGTTTTTACTGCAAGTTTCACATTTTCTATAAAAGAATTGGAAATATTAAACAGTAAGCATATTCAATGACTTAAAATTTTTATCTGTAGATGTACAAATTTATCTGAAAAAATTTAGATGTTATTCAATATTTTTGTACAAAATTGCTTGTTTTATACAGTATTTGTGAACTTACCTCCCTGATAAACTCATGAATAAACTGGATATTTGGGAGAAGAATTCACAGGTCCCAAATTGAGTTTTATGTAGAGTTTTGACTCAGAGAAGGTTGCCTAATTATTCTGAGCCTATGGGAAAAGTAAATATCAATATCTACCTTATATGGTTACTGTAAAATTAAGTAATACAAAAATATAAGTGCTTAATAACTCTTCATTTATTATGCCTCCTTATAACCAGAGTTTGAAGGCATAAAAACCCTTAATGTATAGTGCTTTGCAAATGGATGGCATTTGACAAAATTGTTGAGTAATCTGGAGCAATGCAACTTTTCCTACTGCCACAACCTCTTTTTTCCAGTCTTCTTACTTTTTATCCTCATCTCTTTCAACAACCAACTCAGACTTTTGCTTATCTGCTCATCCCATGGTAGGCTTTTCCCTTCAAGACTTTGTTAAATATGTTGACCAATTCCTACCCTAACTTGAGAGTCTCTGAAACAAAATAAAATTGTTAAAGTGGGGTATCAATCCACTCATCTCATCTTAGGCTGTTCTCTTTGATACTCTCTTATGCTATCCTCTCTTCTACTTTCAAATATTCTATTTCAGAAGAGTCTGTTTGTTTATTGTGCTTGCAGAAAATAATAGAGTGTGGTACAAAGAAAAATAAAGTATCTTATGTCATGTAAAACATTTTAGATATATGCCAAAATTTTTCATTCCCTCTAAAATTGACAAAAAGCCAAAAGTACATCATGTTTAACTTTGGATAATAAATATGATTACTTCATTGGTAATGAGGCTAATAAGTCTACATGAATAATGTTCCAGAGATCTAGTTAGAAAGTAATTATGATCTAATGAGGGCGTGGTGCTATTTTCTGGCTTAAAATCATTCCAAAGTTAAAGTTCTGTGCAAAACCAAAAGCAGGACTCAACAAATAATTAATGAAAGCATTATCCACTGATTTATGACAACAAATACGATTGCTCGTGCAATTCTTCTGCAACCTTCTGATCTCATAGCACAATGCAATGGCACATACTTGAATTCTGAGCTAAGTCCTTGCAAGTCTCCTTCAGTCCTTTGTCCCTGTCAGGAGTTTCAACATGTAGTGCCTAACAACTTATTTACGAACAGAGAGCAAACACTTTTTCACACACTTATTCTTTCTTTACATGGATTAAGGACAAGTCATAACACCTCTCTGGAACATGAAGTACATTTAAAAATAACCAGCTGCACAAATATAGCTTCTGTTTTCTGAAAATAGGCATATATATGTAAAGTGTATATTTGTAAATATAAAAAAAAAAGACAAAATAAGAATTATAGTAAACTTTGTTTTTTATAATGCCCAAGAAAATCTTGATTGTGTAGCTTAAATTTTGCTTTTTTTCCTGGCAAAAAACAGAAGGCTTCGGACCATCTATGAGTATCACAGAGGTTTTGCTTTTAAATCCTTACTATCCTTCAAACGTGAAAACTCTCTCTTCCCTTTGAGAGCCTTTAAATATGTTTTTCTCTAATAAACCACAAAAACCCTTTGTTCATTTTCCTCTAGTCTTCAAAAAGCACCTCAAGAGAGTCTTTTAGAGAAAATTGGGTTTATAATCATAAAAACAATTCTGTCAGAACACAAACGTTTAAAAAAATCATTCTAGTGCAGGTCTCTCTGAAAGAGCTTCCCATTTGGCATGTTTGAGGGCAATTAGAGATGATTGCCTTTACTATTTGCTATCTCTGGATTTGGACTTTAAACCATTTTGCAATCCAACCAAAATTCTATGTGGTGCTATGCTCGTATTGTTGGAGAAAGAGGATGGGTTATTAGAGAGACATGACATAATGACTATGAACTGATGGTATTGTCTTTAGTGTGATTCACACTCATGGGAGTTGTGTCTGAACGGGTTAGGGAACTATCATTTCACCTCCTTGCAGACAGTCCTGCGGGTCCCCCTCCTAGCTGCTGGGGGTACAATCTTTTAAAGTTTCACCGGGACCTCAGGAACATGTTGCTGTTGTTTTGGTAGGAAAATTTAAGTCAGATGAGATGATCCTGTTCCAATTCAATGGCAGTTCTTAGGATAAAGTAGGCTCTGTTAGCATCATCGAATTTTGGATCGTAAAATCTGCCTTGTTTTTGGACCACAGCTAATTGAAGTCAGGCCATTGTTCCTTTTGGTGACCACATCTATCGCCCACTATGATGAGACATTAACTTCCATTCTATATTCAGTATTAAAAAGATACACTAACTTTTGGGTCTTCTATGTAAGAGAAATCCTGCTCACCTTCCACACCCTTGAAAGTAACAGAATAAGCTTAACTTTTTATCCAGGATGAAAGTTTCTTCCAGTAATTCATTAATTATTTTCTTGGATGTTTAGAATAGGAAGTGAGATTGAAGAAAAGGAGAAATTATACTGGTACAGGGAGAGAATGCCAAATAAGACATGTGAGGCCGCATATGGTTATTACTTTAAACTTGGCAGAATAGTCTGTAGGCGTTAAGAGTAGCAACAGAACTGTGTCTGACACAGACAAGAGTGATAGGTTTTTTTTTTAATTTTTGTGCGTGTGCTTGTGTGTTTAATATTGTGAACATGAAAAATTTAGTTTCCTTTATGAAAGAAAAAGGTGACATATTTCAGTTTGTTGAGATCCTCTGCTACACAGGGGAAGTATTTTGTGTTATCAGCCTCATATCCTCAGTCCCTCCCATGATGCTTCAGGAACAGTGGTGACTTACTAAATGTTTGTTGAATAAACAAACACAAAGAGCTAAACATGTCCACTTTTTAAGAACTTTAAATTATAAAAATTAATTTTAAAATTGTGTTATTTGACATTTACATTTTCTTGAGTTCATTATGGTATTTGAGATACATATTTTCTTATGATTTCCAAATTTAATCTCTTGTGCATTAGAGTAAGTATATTCTGTAGATGTTCCTTAATGATATATAAGTATTTAACTATATATTTTTATTCCAGTGCTCTCAACAGTGGCAGAGAGCATTTCTGATGACAAAGCATAGGGCTAGGGACATATTTGTGCTAAAACCTAGAAGCTGAGCCTAGGAATTCAGCATAGAGTCACTTCCTACCTTTGCTATGCATATATTTGGACACTTGCCAACCTCATTGGTCCTATCTGTTGAGCAGATCCAAGCAAATTCCACCTTGAGAGCATTTCACTTGAATTTGTTTAAAGTATCTAAGGAAAATATTATCAAAACCTGGGATTTGAATTCCTGTGATTCACTGATAGTGTCTAGTGTCTATAGTTGGGTTCTCAGTAGAAACGTTTTCTAGCTTCCGGTACATTGGTTGTTGGTTGAGAGCCTTGTTTCTTTACCAGAAGACCTGACTATAAGCCAGAAAACTGAAAATCTTATTTCTGCAAGTTTCCTTCTCTTTAGAAATGTTCCATTTTTATAAGTTGTTTGATGAATTAGGAAATGTTATACAGCAATGGATATCAAAGCAAAGTGCAAGGGGAAACACTTTCCATAAATGAAGATATCCTCATAAAAATAGCAATTAAATTGAAGAGACTTTGGAAACTGTACTTTAAAACATATAGATACCTCAGGGAATACTGGTTTGGTCTCTGGCCAATCTCCAAGTGTCAGGGTAGGAGAGAATATCTAAGTCCTTCTAAACTTGTTCATTTGGATTTCTCAGAAAAAAATCTTCAAAATCAGCATGGTCAATACTGTATATAGTCCCCACCCCCAGTTTTTTTTTTCCCTCTTGCATTTCCATATCGGTCAATGATGATACATTGATTATCTATTGCTACATAATAAATTATCATTATAATTAGTAGCTGAAAGGAACAATAAAAGTATTTATTGCTCTCACTGTTTCATGGAGTCAAGAATATGAAAGCAGCTTGGCTGAGGAATTCTGCTTCAGGGTCATTCATGAGAATGTAGTCAAAATGTTGGTCTGCCCTACAGTCAACTGAAGACTTAAATGGTGCCAGCAGATCTGATTTCAAGGAGTCTCACTCCCATTGCTGGCAAATTGGTGTTGTGATTTGCAGGGGGCTCATCTTCTTCCCATAGAACTGACCCTAAACTGCTGGAGTTTTCTTATTACATGGTATAAGTTAAGTTCTTTATGACCTTGCCTGGGAAGGCACATACCATCACTTCCGTCACATTCTCTTTGTTGAAAGGAGTCCTGAGGTCTGGCCTATGTTGAAGGGTAATTAGGCTCCACGTTTTGAATGGAGGAATGTCAAAAATATGCAGACCTATTTCAAAACCAGGACAGATGAGTTTCAGCAAATTTTGCTAATTTAATTTACTAAATACCTTCTCTAGATTTCCTCCTACTCAACCCTTTGTCCTATTTCAGGTCCTCAGAAAATCCCATTTCTTAACTGCCCTTGTTGTTCTAGCTTGCATTTCTTAAATATCTCTACATTACAACCAGAGCAATCTTGCTAAAATCGGACCATGTCATTCTTCTTCTTAAAACTCACAATTTCTCTATGACACAAAGAATAAAATACAAGCATCTTAACATAATGTCAAAACGTAACATCATAACCTAGGCCTTCTCTCTGAAGGACGTAAGTCTCCTACTTAGGATTGAAGACTCAAAACTTTTCTTTTCTCTGCTTTAAATTTTGTATTTTGTTATGCTAAACTTCTGTAATTTCTCTAATATATCATGATACTTTGGATACTATTCTCTGTATATCAAAGATCTCTCCATACTTTTTCCTTAAAGGCCCATATAGTAAATATGTTTGGCTTTGTAGGTCTTACAGTCTGTCATGATACTAAATACTGCTGTTTTAATGGGGCAGGAGTGTATGTAAATAAAACTTTATTTACAAACATAAGTAGTAGGCCAGATGTGGCCCATGGGCTATAGTTTATTGACCCATGCACTATACTATCCTCCTCTCAAGTGACATGCCCAAACTTACTTTTCCATATATTTATGATTGATCCTTTCAGAGTCACCTCAGATACTGTCTCCTTTATGATTTTTCCTGAGTACTTATAGGTTGGAATAGGGCCTTTGTGCTGTGGCCTCATGGCAGCCTGTAAGTGCTATCATGGCTTTATCACATAAACTCGAAATTGTCAACTTTCTGAAAATGATCCTCATTTAACTGGCAGGTCTTTTTCTTTTTTTGAAATCCCATTGCCAAGCATAGTTTCTGACTAGCGTGTCCTATGGAACTGAACCAGTTAAGAACTCATGCACAGACGACTCTTAGGCACATATAATATAGAAAAGGATTATATGTTAGAACAACTTTCCTCTTTTTATCTAATAAGTCCTGCTATTTTTATTTTTTGTTAAATATGGCTTGTTGATAGTCTACTTGATTTTATATAAGTAAAAGCAATGGGGTCTGAGGACAGATCCAGAGTTGAATGTATGAAATATTTCTTTCCTGCGATTTTCTATTATAAAGGAATATCCCTCCAGGGAACATAATTGATACCAATAAGTCTTAAAAGTGACTGCTCATTATGTGCGTGCACACACACACACACACACACACACACACACACACATACACACACACAAAACTAAGTAGAGATTCCCATTCAGTAGCCTTGTAATCGTGCAGAGGAGTCTATGATTCTGTATCACATAGTCAGGGATGAGAAGCCTTGAGCTCTGTTTCATATCTAGCAGTATAAATCTGATGGCAACATTTAAAATCATATTTCCAATATGATAAGGCAATGAAAAAATTTATGCACAGGAAGTATTAGAATTTTGGAGAGTGAGTCCTAGGCACACCATGCTAAATGATTTTAGAGCCTTAAGCACTTTCCTTGAGTGAACTTCCCGTGGATCTCCCTATCTTTAAAATGAGACCACTGTATGAAGGTATGATATACCTTCATATTTTATTGTATTAGTTCTCAACTTGTGTGCTTTTATAGAAACGTTGCTAAACTTTTCTCAGTATGTATGTTCCAGTTATCGTGTGTTCTATAACTAACCATCCCAAAACTTAGTTAATGACAACATCTGTTTTGCTCACAAATGTGCACTTCAGGCAGGGCTCAGTGGGAATAGCAGTGCTCAGAGTCACCGTGTATTAGCTGAGATGGCTCAGAGATGGAGTCAGTAACCATCAGAAGGCCCACTTGCTTACTATTCTAATTGACGATGATTGTTGGCTGATTCAAGTAGCTAAGGCTGTGGCCAGACCCTGATCTGTGGTCTTTCCATATGGCCGCTTGACTTCCTCACAGCATGGCTGCTGAGTTCCAAGGTCAAGCATTCCACAAGAGAAGGAGGAATCAGGTGGAAGCTCTTCTGTGATTTGTGACCTAGTATCAGGAGATCTGCAGTGTTTCTTCCATTGCATCCTATTCATCAGAACAGTCAGAAAGACCTTCCCAACTTCAAGGGGACGGGAAATGGACTCTATTCCTTGATAAAGGAAAGGCCAGTTAATGAAAACATTCGCAGGCCAGGGAGTAAATACTCTTGCAGCCATTTTTAAGTACAATTTACTACAGCATAAATCTGTTTTTACTGCAGTTGAATATATTATGATTTGAGAGAGTAGGAAGAGCTTAGTGAGTTTTTAAAAACAGAGAGGACATTTGCTCAAATTTAGAAATAAGCATAGCATAACTCTAATAAGTTGCAAAGAAAAATCTTATGTTTAATATAATAGCAGAGAATTTTGCCCTTTGCCTATATAAAGAAACATGGCCAGCGCAATAATAGTTGTGTTCCAAGAGAGATATCGGTGACACTTTGCAGAAGAAAGGATAAGACAGTTCTTGGTAGAAACTCCTAGCCACCTGCTCCCATATCCACATTCCCTTCTTCTATTAGAGAATCCAGATTTTTAGCGGCACACATGACTGAATAGAAGAAAGATCCTAATCCTATCTACAAGCCTCTTCATAGCTAAGTGTGGCGTTGTGCTAAAGTGCTGGCTACAAATGTTAAGTGCAACATCTGGGAAATGTTTTTAAAGGGAGAGGGACACACCTACCTTGTTCCCTCTGCCTCTCTCACGACTGGAATGTGGCAGCTGTCTCCTGAATAGTCATGTTGGAACAGGAAGCACAACAGTGTGGGTGGAACGCCGCTGATTGTGATGTCATTGTTCCAACAGTGTGCTGTGCCTTCTCCCCCAGACTTTGTTCACATGGGAAAAATATAAGACTGTGTTTTAGTCCCATTTCAGGTTTGGGAACATTCATTGGAACCTAATCTTATATGTAATGATATTGCATTAGAATTATTGCTCATTTTTTTATGTTTTCTTATATGCCATCAATATTTCTGGTATTAAGTTTCACAGAGGCTTAAAATCTATGCTGTACAATCACCATGTCTCCTACTGTTGTATAGTCTAAAGTTGAATACACTTTATAGGTTTGGGTTATACTGTTTGGTTCACACACAGTTTCAATTTTCTCCTTTATAAATAGTCTATTTCATAATACTTTGAAGAAAATCACATGAGATAATGTGAAAAACATCTTGTACAACTTCCCTGAAGAAATAACCATTTGTGTGTGTGTGTATGTGAGAGAGAGAGAGAGAGAGAGAGAGAGAGAGATGGTGGTGCTGATTATAATGATTCTTAATTATTATTCAGTTATCTTCTGAATTGATCCAGTCGTAAGTACTGGAGAACTATATAGCTTCACAAAGGGAGAAATAATGACTGTGGTCATGAACGTATGTCTGTTCTCTTGATCACTTTCACTTCTCATCTTTCTGCAGGTAAGACCTGCTCTGCTCTGGCTACAAGAATAGGTATTTAATTCAGGGTGGCTCATGCCACAGCTGAGAGGATCTCATGCTCATGGCCAAAATGATTGTTTCAGAAAAAGGCACGTGCCCACAAACCAGTTGGTCCAATACAAACAAAAAATAGGGATTTTGGGGTGGAGGTGGATAGACACGGAGCAGATCATTACAACGATGTGCAAATACAGCCTCTGGAAGCCACTGTCTACCCATATGGAAAAAGCCAGTCAGCAGCAAGACAGAATACAGCTCTGTGTAGAGAAAAATTAAAGGTGTGAGAGTGTGTGCATTCATGTGAAAGCAAGAGAAACACTCCTGATGTTTATCAAGTTAGTGATTCCAGATATTTTTTATACCAGCTTTACTCCTGACTTCCCCAGTTACATGAGCCAAAAACATATTCCTATTTTTACTTTAACCCATTTGTGTTGAGTTTTCACCTCTTGAAATTAAATGAGTCCTAGCTGTGTCAACAAGGAATTAGATAAGATGAACAGGCCTATTGGGAAATGTTGGGAGGATCTCATATTTGAAGAGCAAACTAGGTCTGAATTATTATGATTATACTGAGTGTGTGCATTTGTGTGGAGATACGTATATGAAGGCAAATCACATGTCACACGAGTATAAACATACCTACAAAAAGTAATGCTCTCTTTTCCAAAACTAGTCTTTAGATTTTACCATATTATCTAATATCTGCTTATTTGCCTTGCTGAAGCATCAACAAAAGCCAAACATTTTAATTTCAATCAATTTACCCAAAAGCCTTGTTTGTGTTGTAAACAGCAGTTTGCAAGGCTATGAAGGGCTAGTTATATACCAGACAGATTTGAGAAGGTTCTCGTAGTTTCTTGCAAGTCCCACACACCAAGCATATAGCTTGCCTTTGAAGATCAAAGTCAATCTTATCTTTTGAGTTTAATCCTTTGTTTTTCCAATAAAGCACGATTTTTAAGATTCAGAAACTAATTCCTAAACTTCTAAAATACATTCCAATTGTTTCATATAAATTGAAGTCAGCCTTTTTCTTACTGAATTAGATATTAATAAGGAGGGCAGACATGGCCATTGTAAAAACAGTCTGTTTTAGATAAGAAGAGAGCAAATATCAGCTTCAAAGACTTCATTTAAGAACGGCATGAAGGGAAATCCAAGTGTCAGAATACTTGTCAATATTTTTTTAATGTAGCTAACTATTTTTGGAAGGGGAAAGAATCTTTTTTTTTAAATAAAATACATTGCATAATTTATTTTTTTCATATTTATATATATATTTTTAATAGTTTATTGTCAAATTGGTTTCCATGTAACACCCAGTGCTTCTCCCCACAAATGCCCCCCACAATGACCATAACCCCCTCCCTCCCTCCCCCTCCCCCTTCAGTCCATGGTTCATTTTCAGTATTCAGTAGTCTCCCTTGATCTGTGTCCCTCACTCTCCCCCGCTCTCTTTCCCCCTTCCTCTCCCCATGGTCCCCTGCCAGGTCTCTCCTGTTAGACCATTAGTAGCAAAGTGGATGGATCCTGAGGGTGTCATGCTAAGCGAAATAAGTCAGGCAGAGAAGGATAGATACCATATGTTTGGAAGGGGAAAGAATCTTGCATGCATATGGTACTTCTCTGTCAAAGACCCTCATGTACATTTACATAAATACATATATGTATGTGTGTGTAAAATGTGTGTGTATATAATTGCAAAATACATATTTATTTCTCATAGTACATGTGTAGCTCTGAAAACAACTGAAAATGTTTCCTATTCCTTAAATAAGTAAATCATCATAACATACACCTAGATGGACCACTGATACTTCTAAAATCATTCAATCTAATGTAGGCAGTTAACCATCTGGATACAGTGGAGTCAAATTAGTCATGTAACATCCAAAGTGTTCATTAAGAATATTACCAGGTAGCCATTTTCCCCAATTATCCCACAGTGAGATTGGCTAAGAAATCTCATTCTTTTGTTAATGTCTTCTTCCTCGTTTTCTCCTCTTTTCTCACTCCCTTTTCCTCACTGTTTCCTATGTCACCTTCCACCCTCTCAAATTCTGGATATTTCCTTTGCCTTGCCCACCACTTTTTCCTTTTTCTGTGGGACTGAATGTACTAATTCCTAATCAATTCAGAGAGCTCTCAAAACCTTCCATGGTAGCTGAAGCCGATGATGGGGCTGAACTTTCTGCATGAAAGCTTTTCTGCTACAACCAGAGTTGGTTTCCCATTTTCCTTGTCACCACATTCCTGCTCCCAGGGGCTTCACCTTCAGTTCTGTTCCTCAACAGATGCTCATTTCCACTCCCTGGGGGAGATCATAGACCTTGGAGCAGGAAAAATAGCTCCTCCTCACACACACACACACACACACACACACACACACACACACACACACACAAATAGGCTAAACGTTAATAAACTATAGGGAGCTGTTTAGTAAAATCCTGAATTGCTTCTGTACTTTAATTGCCATGTGAAAGCAAATGGTTCCTGTCTTGATCAAAACTATAAATGCATAAAAGTGTATATTAGCTAGGCTTTCTGATTTGAAATGCAGAACATGTGTCATTGCCACAAGTGTTTGATATAAATACAAGCCCCCAAAAGTACACTTAGGAAGTTCTTTACTGTTCTTTCCTAACCATGAGCATTGAGTTTAATTTTTAGTAAGAGATGTGGGTAAGCAGGTGGAATTTCAATGTAGTGGATGTGAAAGAGAATCCAATCCCTATGCTAAATTCAAACATCATTAAAATGGAAACATGTTGATCTGCTGTACAAAGCCAAATGCCACCTCACAGTTAAAAGAAATTAGTGTTTGGCATGGACTGTATTTATAGCATTCCAAGCTTCTGGAAGCTATGAAAATAAAACATTTTGAGGTTCTATAATAGGGGATATATAGTCTCTGATTCAAGAACACTGGAAATAGTATTGATTTGGAAGATTAATATTTTCTTCTATAATTTCTTCTATTATATATTAAGGAAAATATATTGTTATTACTCAGGTTTTCAAAAGTTGGTATAAGTATTTTGAAGCAACACTTCCCAGAACATGAATGAGAAGGCTGGTGAAGGACAATGAAATTCTCACCTCATGTGTAACTCTGAGTGATTTCTCAATCTCCCAAAGTTTCAGAGGGGGTCAGGGAAGCAATCGGTGAAAAAGTACAGGTTTAAATATAGAATTTGGGTGAAATAAGTAGAAGAGGAAGAAAACAGTGAAGTATAACCAGAATGAAGCAAACCCAGAAGTAAGATACAGAGATGAACCTCCAAGTAATTGGAGAAAAGGAAAAAAAAAAAAAGCTAGGTACTGCAAGTTGTTTTCATATGATAATGAGTCAGTCCCCTGAAATATTCTTCAACAATTATTTTATGGCCAGATACATTGGGACATACTGTAGTTTTACCTTTTCATTGCAGATCCACAATGTAAAAGAACATAATAGAGATTTTGAAAATTTCAGGGAGGGTTAGCTTTGTGTTCCTAGTGATAGAAGAATTCAGTTCATTGAAACAAAACAGAGAGATCTGGAAGAAGATTTCAGTACTGCAATGCGAGGCTAGGAAGTATGCTCAAGCCTTACGGATTCATAGTTAGGTGCCTTAGTACCCCAATTCCAGCTTTTCTGAGTGGTAATTCAGGGAGCTCACTCGGTGAATGTGTTTATTTCTTTTTCAGTCAGCTACAGCTGAATTCACGCTGTCTTATGTGGAATCTTCATTAAAAAATTTGAAGATAGTGGAGTAATTCCTTCTTATGTTCACACTCTATTCCTATACTATGCTTTAATATCTCCCATCTTAAAAATCTCCTTTACCTCATAGTCTGATACATTTATTTTGCAACCTTCACCAACTCTCTAAATGAGATTTTTACCCTTATTGCCACACTTTATAACCTGTAATTTGTTTTTTACATCCTTTGGGTCTTGATTTCCTCCCCAAAATTCCACTGACGCCTCTAGGTCAGCAATAATCGTTATGTCTTCTCTTCACCATAATCAGTCTCTCAGTAGTGTTTAATACAATTGATCATTTCCTCCTGGAAATAAAAAAAAAACCCAACTCCCTATTATTTGTTTTTATGCTACCATGGTCTTCTTTTTTTGCCTGCCTCTTCTTCAATGGCTCTTTATTTCTTACCCTATCTTCAAATGCTGAAAGAACAATGTTGCTTCTTTCTAAGCTCGTCCTCTGTGATCTCATGCCTCCTGATCATTTAAAATTTTTCTATTTGTTGATTACTCCAGATGGTCTGTCATCCTTACCTCTCCTTAGAGCAATAGATGCCATGTTGCTTGACATCTCCAATAAATATCTATTTGACATTTCAAATTCGGAATGTTCATGATGGAGCTCTTGATTTTACTGCCTTATCCCTGCATTAGAAATGGTAAGAGCATCCCCACAGCAGTTCAAGCCAACCCCCTACAAGTCATCCTGGACCCCCAGATCCCCCACACAGAGTTCATTAGCTGCTATTTCCAAACAGACATCAAAATCATGCACTCCTCTCTGTCCCCACTTAGGAGAATGCGTGATTCACTTTTTGATCTTACTCTCTTTAGTTTGAGAGTAATCACCCTGCTTTTCTCTTTCGGTTATAGTTGAAACTACTAAAGAGCAGTTGGTTTCTTTGCTTTTTTGAATTATTGAAGTCTACAAATAATACCTACTACATTTAGAATCTTTATTTAGAATCCTGCGGCATACAGTTTGTTAGCCTGTTAGACTCCTAATGACTGGTTAAGCACCCTTTTGCTATTTTGCTAGTATACCTAAACTATGAGCTTCCCCTTCTGGGGAAAGTGCTTATTTCTAGGATTCCAACAATACCTGAGATTCATATATACTCAAAATGTAACAATACTCCCCTCAATTGTTTCTGAAATTAGTTGTCCTTTCTTTGTCCTAACCATACTCCACCTGCTCGTGATGCAAACTCTTGAAACTCTTCTCTTTCCTCTTAAGGAAATTTCTGATCTTTAATTTGGCTCCCTTTTGCTTATGTAAAATTATTTCTATAGTGGAAAATGTAAGTCTCAAAGCCTGTACATTTCTCCTTAAGAGTCTTTACCATAGAGACAGATTCTCTAAATTTAGCATTTGTAGTTTTTTGAGTAAAAGAACAACTCTTAACAACCCATTAATAAAGGTATCTCAGCTTAAAGCTATCAGTGCTTAAGTTGGAACCATTGGATGTGCTTTTAGACCTGAGATCAGACATGTTGTTCCATTTTGTAGTAGAGCAGGTGGAGATGGGGGAGGAGAAAAAGGGAAAGGAAGAATGTCTGAGCCAATAGGCCTATCTGAGCTAAAGTGAGTCTCTTAATCAGACAAGGCATGGAAACCCCATCTTATTAGAATTATAAGCACTTGTATTTGTGGCTTTTTGCAAGGAGATTTATTCTAATAAACAGAGCAGAATTAAATAAACCCATATGATGATATCTAGGAAAATAAATAATTTTTAAAAATTATCCAAATGTATGAGACAGAAACTACTATAACACCGGAATCGTGTGCTTCCTTTAACAAATAATAACTGAACAAGCAAGCTGAGCAAGACAGAGGAAAAGTTTTCTGTCCATCCACTGCAGACCATAGGCCATGTGGCTGAACTCTATGCAGATAAAAGGGGTCACGTACTCAATGGTAATTTATATATTATGCTTCATTGCTTAACTAAAACAAAGCAAAAGAAACAAACCAAACAAAACCCACCTGCAAAATTCCAAAAGAAAATAATTGAGCCCCGAATAGGTAGTGACAGCTTTTCAAATAAGAATCACTGATTGAAATGCTGAGAAGCTTTACAGATGTGCCGGGATATCCTAATGTTCATTCTGAGTCTTTCACTAACTCTTTGATCTTAATAGTATATATCACTAATCTCAGAATCAATGGCTGTTTCATAAATATGATTATCTAATGAGTACTAATATGATTTCACATCAATTCTTTTAGGTAGGTTTTTTATCTACCAAACTGGTCAAGGCTGCTCCTGAAAAATATTATATTTACTCCAAAATAATGACATTTTTTATTGGCCTAACATCCAATAATGTCTTCAAAACCATTACAGCCACATGTGGTTTTTGCTTTTGTTTTTAGGTGGCCTCTTAGAATACCTGTTAAATTCTCAGTGGAATGAACATCACATTTATTTCCTAAAGAAAAACGTGGAAACAATAAAAACTTAGATTTAAATTTGCATTTTTACTTGAGAAAACTGCTTCAAACCTCCAGCCTTAGGCAACTGAAGTCTATATGAAAAAATCAGTAGTAATAGAATTGAGATTTTTCTCATGGTTGGAAAAGTTTTTAAAGGCTATATCAGCATATCTAAAGTGAAATGGATAAATGAGACAATTAGACATATAATTTTTCAAAGATAAAGAAATCACTTGTTTGTTTTTAAGATTTTTTTCCAGCATGTTTAAAATGTTTCCAGGGCAGTCTAATTTTATTTATCACTGAAAAAATTCACTGTAAACTGAAAAAATTTTATTTATCACTGAAAAAATTCACAGTAAACTGAAAAAATTTCAGAGAATGTTCTGGTGTGGAACTTAAACTGTTGTACATGGTTGAGGATGGCAGTTTGCTAACCCAGGAATTCATTCTACTTTCCATTTCACTTTCATTTCTATATGGATTTGATATAGAACTTGGTCTTGCCTGTTGGTCCTCAAGAATATGGGTATCTAATTTGGGCTTTTAAAAACCTATTTTAGAGGTTCCTGGGTAGCTTAGTCAGTTGAGCCTCCGGCTTCAGCTTAGGTCATGTTCTCGTGGTTCTTGGGTTTGAGCCCCGCGTCAGGCTTTGTGCTGATAGCTAGCTCAGAGCCTGGGGTCTGTTTTCAGATTCTGTGTGTGTCTCTCTCTCTGACCCTCCCCTGCTCATGCTGTCTCTATCTCTCACTAAAAAATAAATTAAAAATTAAAAAAAAGAAAACCTATTTTAGGCAATATATCTTCATGTTCATATTCAAGAGTAGAGAGAATTGTATAATATCTTTTGCTTTGGGGGAAGACTCTAGAATTCTAAGACAAGTACATTCATCTATCTCTCTGATCATGGCTTATATGGTAAATATGAGTCAGCATATCCCAAATTATCTCTGAGACATAAAAGCAGAGAGCACCAGGATGGTTTTTCTTAAAACAAGTCATGCTTGAATACTGTTTTTACAAGATTACTAGATTTTTTTGTTTGAGCTATAATTGACATTAGATGTACAAGATAATGATTTGATATATGTGTGTATAGTGTAATTAATACAAATCTACCCCCACACGTAGTTATAATTTTTTTTCTTATGAGAACTTTTATCTATTTTCAAATACACAATACCATGTTATTAACTATATCACCATGTTGTACATGCCATCCCAAGGGTTTATTTATTTTATAACTGGAAGTCTGTACTTTTTAACTACCTTCACTCACTTTTGTTCTTCCATTAGTTCTCTTTCTTTTCCTTTTTCTTTAGATTCCACATATAAGTGAGACCATATGATGTTTGTCTTTCTCTGATTTATTTCACTTGGCAAAGTGCAGTCAAGGTCCATCCATATTGTTACAATTTGTAAAAATTTCCTCCTTTTTTGTGGCTGAATAATACTACACACACACACACACACACACACACACACACACACACAGAGCACATTTTATTTACCCATCAGTGATCAGTTAGATTGTCCTCTTAGCTTGGCTGCTGTAAATAAGGCCACAATGAACATGGGGATGCATATATCTTTTAGAGTTAGTGTTTTTATTTCCTTTGGATAAATACCTAGAAGTGGAATTGTTGAATCGTAGGATAGTTGTGTTTTTAAGGAGCATTCATACTATTTTCCAGAAGGGCTGCACCAATTTCCATTCCCACCAACAGTGAACAAGTGTTCCGTTTTTGTCCACAGTCTTGCCAACACTTGCTATTTCTTGTCTTTTAATGATACACCATTTAACAGGTGTGAAGTAATATCTCCTTTTTGTTTTGATTTGCATTTTCCTGGTCATTAGTGACACTGAGCAATTTTTATGTACCTGTTGGCCCCATATGTTTTTTTTTTTTGAAAAATGTCTGTCTATTCAGACCCTCTGCCTATTTCTTAATCAGATTTTATTTTGTTTTGTTTTTGCTATTGAATTGTAGAAGTTCTTTATATTTTGGATATTAACCCCTTATCAGATACATGATTTGCAATTTTTTTCTCCCATTCTCTCCATTGCCTTTTCATTTTGTTGATGATTTCCTTTGCTATGGAGAAGCTTTTGTATTTGATATAGTTCCATCAGACCTTTGATCAATTTCATCATTCAGTTGTTATTAGGAGGGATTTTGTTATAATTAAAGTACAACTACTATAAGATCACTAAGGATTACGACATTGGTTACTCGTAAGAAATATAATTGCTCTTCTGTACAATAGGTATTTAGACATTGAGACATCCCAAGTCCCATTCCTGACTGATTTTAATAAAAGTATGTTGGGGAATGGCCAAATATTTTTGGTGTTGTTAAGCTGCCTCCTTTGTTCAGTATGGAAAATTGGTATCCAAGTACATTGCCAGTGAGACAAATATAGAGTACAGGGCTGTTTTATTTGATGTGATCTTCTACTTCAAAGGCTATTAAGAGGATTCATGAGTCACTGAGAATAACAGTAGTGAGAAGAATCCCTGACCATAAGGGAAAGGAATGGCCTGTTGCCAAATAATAGTCAACTATTAATGAATACTTATTGATCTTAGTTTTGTCAGGCATGGCCTTCTATATGCAAAAAGCATTTTTGTGTCCTATCATTTAACTAGGGAAGGAGAATTTACAGTTTCATTTCCAAAAGTAGTACTGCTCCATGAAATCTTATTCATGGTCCAGATCTGTGAATATTATCCTAGTTTCTTAATTTTATAGAAATCATGTTCTATGTTAAATGATTTTTAGTCCTTGTGATGTTTACACTTTCAAATATCTATAGACAGGCATTATCTCGTGCCTTGTTTGATATTTAGCTCTACTTTACATATTTAGTATCTTTAATCTTTACAAATTAATTAACCTTAATTTTATTTCAATGGCAAAAGTGTTTGAAAATGAACTAGTAGTTTGAGAATTTATGGAAATTAATGTTATTTAAACATGAGCCTAGGGAAATAAGTTAGACTTTGCAGAGAGAGGGGTCTTTACTTTAGAGATGGCTAAAGAATATGTAATAGATATACACCTTACTCATTTTTGGTTTTAACACCAATATTGATGGGGTTAAGGACATACTAGCCCCAAAGTATGATACTTTGATGTAGTGAATATTTAAGCTAATGATATCTGAGATCATTGGAGAAGAAGATGGTCACTCTGACCTTCTCCCCACCTCACCTTTCTTCCCTAAAATACACCATTAAAAGCTTCATATGTAAAATGCTGTCTCTATACCCGAGGAATGGAACAATCTTATCTCTGAAGACAAAAGGATGCCAAGAAGAATCCTAACAAACAGGCTTTGCTACTAGTTTCTCCAAGTATATTAAAATTACCTTACACATCTTAACCTATCATATTCTTCCATCACTGTGCACTTTTCATGAAACCTGGCATAAAAATACATAGGTGTAAATGTTTATTTGGGTCTTTATTTCCTTATGAAAGCTCCTGTGTCACAGAGGCTTATAAATAAATTTGTATGCCTTCCCCCTGGTAATCTGGAGGTTGAAAACATTTAAGTGTTTACACCACTGACCTAGCCTTATTCAAACTTTTGGGGGGAACTTTCAAGAAATATTTGCAAATGGAATCACTTAGGTCAAATTTTCCTATTCGTTTCTCTTAAATATTTAATCTAATAATGGCTGAATTGAAAAACACATTCTAGATTCCTTGTTTCTGTCCTAATGGATAGTGCCCAAAAAGCTCAATGCATCTCATTGCCTTTCCCATCTTGTAGAACTAAGTCTAGTAGTAGAAAACTTCCTTGAATCTCTTAAGAAAGTTCTTCAATATCTTCCCATTATGCTCAGAGTAAATCCAAATTTTGTTTTCATTATTTACGAAGGCTTCCATGGTCTAACACTCACTGTTACTTCTCTGTGAAATGAATGAAAGCAAACCCATACATGGTCTTTCGACTATGGCATCTATATACTTACAGATCTTCTTTTCCAATTCTGGTAATTGATTACATGGGATCAAATAAGCTATAGTCACTGAGCTTGGAATTCACTAAGGAGGGGAAAAAGAATTGACTTTTATTAAACATCTGCTATTCTCAATTAATATCAGATATCTTTATATACAACAAATGACATTATCATTCCCATTTCTTTAGTTGAGCCAGGTGAGAGTCAGAGTAATTTATTTTCCAAGTTAACAAAGTCTGTGAGTAGAAAGAAATGAATTCAAAACTGAATAAGTCTGAAGGGCCAAAAGCTATGATACTGAAATGTGTCACCATGGAGGTACACTCGACATTTATGGTAAAATGTGTTCATGCATCCATTTTTTTCAACAAACATTCATTGTATATCAGTTGTCTATTAGGTTTTTTTTTTTAAGATGCTAGAGATAGAATTGGTTTAAAAAATGCCAGAAATGGTCCTTCTTATCTGGGAGCTTATGGTATAGATGCCAGACATTAAGCAAAAAATCATGATATTGACTATATGTAAAAACCATTAATACAAAAAGTACTCTGAAGGAATGGAATACAATTTTGTGTGTGTTTAAAAAGGAGCTGATATCAATGAGTCAGGGAAGGCTCTCCTGAGGTAGTGATAGCTCATATCTGAAGGATGATAAGAGTTAAACAGATGAAACACAGGCAGAGTGGGGATTATTTTTCAGGAAGAAGGAATAGCATTTTCTAAGAGTTCTTTGGTGTGTTTGGGGATAAAAATAATAATAATAAAGCCAGTAGATATAGAGGTCAGAGGGTAATGGGGAAAAGTCAAAAGATGCAAAGGAAGAGAAAGTAAATCTGAAGCTAAGCCTGTAGATTTTGTATGCTATGCAAAAATTTAAGTGTTTTCATGTAGAGCAAATTGGATCTTCCACTAATGAAACATTTGCTAACTACTGAAATGACTGGACCAAGCTGAGGACTGTTGTATCTTCAATGGATCTCGTATTGAGTAATGAGGCATTGGTACAGTGTTACTATGCATACAGTGAAAGGAATAAGCATTTCTCCATTTATTTAGTCACTTTTTGATAAATTACATGTAAAAATAATCCCTCACTGATCTCTTAAGAAGCTTATGGTATGGTGGGGGAAAATAATTCTTATGCCCATATCTCGGGTCTCAGTTACAAGCTGGGAATGCCATTGATAGAGACAGAAAAGTTGCCAGATCCTAGGAAACTCAGTGGTGGTGTGGCAGTGCCAGTTGGAAGATATGGATAGGTCTCTGGAGGAAGTGTTAATTGAGTTAGGCCTTAAAGGATGGATAATAGGGGTGCCTGTTGGTTGAGTGTCCAGCTTCAGCTCATGTCATGATCTCATGGTTCATGGGTTTGAGCCCCACATCAGGCTCTGTGCTGATAGCTAGCTCAGAGCCTGGAGCCTGTCTTCAGGTTCTGTGTCTCCCTCTCTCTCTGACTCTCCCCTGCTCGCACTGTCTCTCTCTGTCTCTCAAAAATAAATAAAAAACATTAAAAAAGAAAGGATGGATAATACTAGGACATTCAATGGTGACAAAAAATGGGTTTCCATTCTGACCGATAATGGGTATGATTGGACAGGGGAGCTATTAAAGGGATGCCAGATTTGGGAGTTCCCTGAAAAATGCCAGTAAATGGGGATTTCTGCTAAAAGATAGAGATCGTCACTGGGGAAACTCCTAGGAAAACATATATACATAGTACAATTGCAGAAAGTCACATGCTCTTGGGAGATTCATGTGAATCCAGTTGAATGGGATTCCCATCTGGAAATAAGGGATGAATTTACTGCATTCAAAAAGGTTAGAGACTTACTTTTTTAACAGTGGTGCTCTATCTCCGCATTCCACTGTTGGGGCATGGAAATGACTCACTTCTCTTGGTCAGGCCATTGACATTCTAAGAAATGAAGAATGCAGACTGGCAGGAATAGAGTTGGCCTGTTTTACAGTGCTTTTGTGCTAATGCGTCCATCACCCTATCCTGTTAGTCACCGTGGGAAAGAAGCACTGACATTTACTAACATGAACCATGAGGGCGAATTACCCTTTTGTCTCTAAAGTTCTTAAATCACAGCAATTAGTTACTGTGACAAAGATGGGTGAGAGAGACACATGGTAGAATCTTAGTGCTTTTTGTGTGCACTCCATGTGCGAACCACAACCTCTAGATTTGCTTTCCTGCTTTACTCCTAGATTTGCTGTCGTTTGGGCAAACATCTTTTTTATTTTTACATCAGTGTTATCATCATAAAAGTTGAACATTTTGATTTGCTGATTATGTTATTTGTGACAATAGCCAGTATTTGATTGTCTTCATTATTCTGGTTTCACCATTCATACACTGAAAGGTACAGATGAATGTCATAAATGAGATTTTTTTTCTTTCCAGTGTTTTTTGAAATATGGAACAATAAAGCATCCATTCCTCAAATGATATATTCTAATACAGAGCCTCTTTGTTTCTTCTTTTGTTTCCATGCCATCTCATATGTTAGCCTACTGTTTTATCAATAGTTTTTGAGATATTATGATGTCTAGAATCTCTTTCTTTATAACATTTGCTTTGTAGACATTTAAAAAGTGTTGGAATGCCAGAATAACAAAGATGTGGGGAAAAAACACCCTAAGTAGTAGTTACAGTTTGTGCTAAATAGTCCTTCAGCATTTAATTTTACCAATCACCCACTTTCACCTTTTGTCTTCCTTGGCTCACTGTAGCATTTTCTATGATACAAAATTTTGCTGACTTGTAGCATATTACAAATTCTAGTAGAATTAAATGTGTTTCCAAATAAAGCAAGGGTCTTGCTCTCTTGGGAAATACAGACACCACGAGAATGCAATGGATCCCTTTTGTTTGAAGTCTGTTTTTCTTCTGGGATCACTTACTTGTTCCATCTGCAATTACTTCTTTTTGCTAAATGCCTCCATATAATATCAGAGACAGACTGCTTTTGATACAACTGGAAAATGTGAATTAACTTTAGTTTTGTGTGTGTGTGTGTGTGTGTGTGTGTGTGTGTTCCTTTTCTTATAGTCTCACATTACCTTTCTTTCATCCATTCATTTAACATTTAAGAAACACCCATGTGAGTGGTAGGGTAGCCTGGCATCACTTTCCATTCTGAAGGAAATGGGGACATTAGGATCCTGTCAAACACAAAAGACACAACCCCTACATTCACAGTTGTTTGGGAGGAACCTATTCTTTCCTGGCATCCTGGATAAGGAAGACCATTGAAGAGGGAAGCTCTCTTTTACTTCAAAGGGTGTTTTGTGCATAAATAAAACTTCCTGAGGAGCAAGTCAAAGAGAAACAGGGCATAGATTCAAATGAGAGTGGGTAAAGCTCAATATTCAAAGCCTGATGTTAAAAATACTCCAACAGGAATAAACAACATCAGCTGTGTCTTATTATATAGTTAGGGAAGACTGTAGAGGGCCAGATAGGGAAGAAAAGGGAAGATCCAAACATAAAGTAAACACTGATTAATATTTGGAATGCACAAGAGATTTACAATCTAAATAGAAACAAAAATAAATAAATAAATAAATAAATAAATAAATAAATAAATAAATAAATAGAAACCAAAGCATCATCTCTCTACTGCTGGTTAGGGAACACCAGGAAAGAAGAACGTAATCCACTGTAGTGGTGACTCTTGGAATGTAAACAAAACCCATTCCAAAAGTGGCAATATAACTTTTGTAGATCAACAGAATATCACATAGTGATCTATTTTCTTATTACTTTGTGAACTAACTTACCTTTGTGCCCGATTATTATACAAAGGCATTGCATTAGTTAACATTTTTTTCCAGAAATCTATTGATGTACAGTTTACTTTATAAAAATCAAATTGTAATGAAATAAAGCATAAATGGACATATACTAGAGTTATGCATTAAGTAATTTGCCTAAGAGGGAAATATGACTATATGCTAATGGAAAATGGTGAATCTATATGCCTTGAGAGTTTAAAATCAGTGCTTAGGTAACTGGGCAAGTATGTAGATGTATGCAAGTTTTAACTCCCTCAACGGAGCTCATGTCAATAGTTTGCTAGATTGTACTTAGGTATTCTAGCTTACATGAAGACTTTGTAGTTGGTATTTTCATGTGAAATTCTCATTTGCTTTCATATCTGGAAAAGATATGTTCTATACTTATAGCCAGAGTTCTAAAGGGCAACTAAAAAGATTTCTGTACAGTTATAGTCACTCCTTATAATTTCAAAGGATTGAATTTCTATTATAGCAATACCAATATGTACAAGTAAGGGCTGTTAGATTTTTGACATTTTGAAGAAAAGTAAATTCAGAACCGGTACAGAAGCAAAATAAATACAGAACATTATTAATGGGTAAAAAGAGAAGGAAAGAATGGAGAGGTGGTGGCAAACCCAATAAACAAACACATCATTTTGGTAAGCCTTCTTGCTACCACAACTACTGCAATTTAACCATATGCAATTTTACCTCCACAAACTATAGCAATTATAATGAAGATATTTTAAAACTATCCAAATCTGGGAGATAGTCAACTATATGCTGAGTATAATTTTGATATTTTGAAAACTCCCCCCTAAATCAAGTCATTTAAGGAAGTAAAACAATACTGCAAGTACTGTAAGTTCACAAAACATAAGGAACACATGTTAATAAAAAGCAGAACTAATTTTTTAGTTTCTGTGTTAATATTAAGCATTTTTCACATATAGGAATACATTTTTCCCAATGCATACATTCTAGAAAATATAAACCCTGCATAAATCTGGTTTGTATTAGTTTCTTATTACAAATGACCATAAACTTAGTGGTATCTTTTCTCAATGCTAGAGGCCAAAGTGCCAATGGGCCAAACTCTGTGTGTCAGAATAGCCATAATTATTCCAGAGGCTCTAGGAAATGATCCACTCCTTGCCTCTTTTAGCTTCTGGTGACTGCTGTTGTTTCTTGGCTCATGGCTACCAGGTTCCAATATTCTAGGCCCTGCTCTTCAGATCTCTCTCTGCTCCATTTTCACATAGTTTTCAGTGTGTTTCAACTTTTCTTTTGCCTCCTTGTTCTAAAGATGCATATATTGCTTTTAGAGCTCAGCCAAATAACCCAGGATAATCCTCTCAATTCCAGACATTTAATTGAATCATCTCTGCAAACCTCCCTTTTTGAGCTCATATATGATAACACAGATTCCAAGAATACTATATAGTAGGGTTATTTATTTATTTATTTTAGCTTACTACATCTATCAATAGGAAAGACCTGATGTTAATAGGGAAAGATTTGTGTAGTAAGTAGTTACTTGATAACTTTTATGTGCTGGTTCTACATTAAGCAGTAAGGATGTAACTGCAAAGAAGAGGATTGTTGTTTCTTACCACCCTAAAGAGGCTGATAGCTTTCATTCTTCCATGAAGGAGATAGAACATCTTTAGAGACCAGAGGGTGATTAGCAGGGAGTTTGAAGAATATAGAGAAGGTAACAAATGACTGTTGTCAAAATGGGAAAAGATTGAAACAGGTAGAATTTCTGAGACTATTTGAGGGTCCAGGTGTTGTAGCCATTACTGTTCCTCTTCTACTTCTTCTACCTCTACTTTAGCCTCTGAGCTCATGACCAACTTTAATCTTCAGTACCCCATGTAACTATTTTCTGCAATGAACTGATTCATGGAGGAGCCTTCCTTGCTGGAAGGAAGATTTAATTGCCAGTAGAAAACTTTCCAGAACTCTTTTTCTCTGTCACAACAATTAACAAATAATCCAAACAGTGGCTGTTTTGTCATGATGAGTCACAAGTTTGCTGTGGAGGAGAGTCTAGCCTAGTTCCATGAACTGTAGGGTGAAGAAGTAGTATATCTTTGCTTAAGCTACATAAATTTTGGGGCTGTTTTTTATTGC
>NC_043704.1:31988133-31998133 GCF_006229205.1 Suricata suricatta | reverse complement strand
TATAATTAGATTGCATGGGGTTTATGAATAAGAAATACATGCATGGTAAAAATGCTCAAAAGCCATATTCATGTAGAAAGTTAAAAATAAGTCAACTTCCCCTTCATAAGTCATCTCCCAGTTTCCCCAGAGGCAGCCAATGTTATCAGCTACTTGTGTCTCTTTCCAGAGATATTTTATGCATAGACAAACATATACATATACAATATCTTTACACACATGGTGTTATGCTATATATAAAGTTCTGACAAATGGGAGATCTGTAGGATTTGCTAGCGCATGCTCCTGGGACACATTAATCTTGGGCGTACAAATAGGGACGCATTAAGATTCATGCACCTTGTTGGGTGGGGTTTTGCATCAGTGCTTTCGGTTCCCTTTACATCTCTTCTACATATCTTTTGGGGTCCTTGCATGGTTTCTCAGTTGCACACGCAAGTATTCTCAGCTTCTGTCAACCTAAAGCCTGCAATCTTTAAATGTGCGCCCCGAGAAATTTGGTGAGGCATTCGGACTTTTCCTCCATCGCTCACAATTAGGCCACTCCACTTCCCTCGCCACCTTCCTGGTAAGACTCTTGGTGGCTCCCCGACACAACTCTGAGGCACTGCTGTTCTCCTGGAGTGCGGGGTTCTCAGGAACTCTTGGCAAAGCTGTATGCACAGTATTCTCTGCAGAACTGAGAAGACGTGGATTTTTTTGGTTCTCATAGTCTCTCTTTGCCAATCACCCAAACTCACTCCAGAATTAGCCAATCACTTGGCAAAAGCACTTGGTGTTTCTTTTGGTAATTAGCAAATACAGAGAGTCCTACATATCTTAAGCATTATGGGTGGGCACAGCCTCTGCTTGATTCTCTTCCCCCTTAGGAGTTCTGTACAGGGGAGTATATAGACCCTCCCACAAACAAGCTCTATATACAAATAAGCATTAACGCAACAGGCTATTAGACATGTCTAGATTGTTGTGATCTTTGAAATAAACACAGTTGGGGCGACTGCGCGCCTCCGACTTCGGCTCAGGTCAGATCTCACGTTCGTGGGTTCGAGCCCCGTGTCGGGCTCTGTGCTGACAGCTAGCTCAGAGCCTGGAGCCTACTTCCGGTTCTGTGTTTCCTTCTCTCTGCCCCTCCCCCTCTCATGCTCTGTCTCTCACTGTATCACAGGTGAATAAAACATTTAAAAAAATGTTTGAAATAAACACAGTTTACAATCAAAACCAAATTTCTCAGCTGTAGTTACAAATGACCTCCTTCCACTCCTCTGTGTCTCAGCCTCCTGTTTTCCTCTCCTATTGTCCTGCTTAATACTATTCACAGAAGGGGAAAAAAGAGAACAATCATAGTTTTGGACATTCCTCCCCTCTTCACCTCCCACCTTAAGTTAAATCTCATTGTTTTTAGGTGTTTCTTTCCTTACCATTTAGATCACTTAGTGTAATTCTGATATATATATATTTTTCTTTTTGCAAGAGCTAGACATGTTTTATTGTTACTGTTGTGCACACAACCCCAGGATATCTTTGCTTCCATGGCAATCTTATGTGGTATTCCCCAAAGTTATTTATCTGTTCACTTTCAAAATCATAACATTTTGGTGGAATGCTAGCCAAGATTGTGAGTTATAATGATTACATCTAGGAATACTATACTCAGCATACAAACTTACATTTTAAAAAAGGTTTTCTATTAAAGTTACAATAAAATATTTTGGTTCTATTGTTTGTTCTATTTGTTTGCTCTGTTTTGGTCTATTGTTTCACTCAGGTGGTATTAAGCCAGGTTTTCTTCTCTTTCATGTATTCTAGTTTTAAACCTTCCAAGTTTAGCTATAAGGTTGATGGGGGGACTTTTCGATCCTAGGGCTACAACAAAGAGGTCAGTTTTCAACTTTCTTGCACAGGTGACTTTTTGATCATAGAAAAACAGTACCCATAACTGATATTCCACTCAAAAAAATCAATCCTATCAAACAACGACATACTATTTTACTAGAGGACTGGAGAACACATGACACCATGCAGAGAGAATGGGAAGCCCAGCTCTTCTGTCCAGAGACGATGTGTAAAAGGAATGCAATGGCGAAGTGTCACATATGTGCTAACCTCCCTTTTCCGAACTAAAACCAGGTTAGCTTGGTTGACAAGAAAACCTAAAGTGAAGGAGGACTTTTGCTTGGCATCCTTTTGAAGGCTCTTGGAAGAGACTATACTACAGAAAACCCGTCTCTTTCCATTTTCTACACCAATTTGTGAAAGCAGTGTGACAGTAAAATATTAATTACTCCTTGTTAGAAAGAGAAAGAGAGAAAAAAACTTTATTCAGTTTTCTTATCTTCCCCCAGATATTTAAGATACTCAGAAATTGCTACCTGATCTTCAGGATGTGTGTCTGTCAAGCTATGTATGGGCAAGGGGATTGGTTAGGTCTCTGTGCTCTTTGGGATGATTTTGGCCAAGGGCAGCTAGGCAGGCTACTCTACTGGGAATCTAAAGGTATTAAAACTGGACCTCAGGGGCCTAAGCCTTCCATTGCCAAAATAGGGCTCCATTAGCAGGGATGGCAGTCCCCGGGCACAAATATAAATGGAGATCCACATGTTGTAGTCTCCGTATTTAAAAGCTATAACTGTTAACATATCATTAGATGAAATGTGTTCTATTTTCCTGCCTTCATCACAACCATGTTTAGATTTATAGTTGTAGCAGTCATTGGAGTTCTGTATCAGACCAAAGCAGAGTGGGAGAAGCCAGCCCAGCCTGCCTCCCTCTCAACTCTCTTCTGCCCATCATCCTGCCTCCTTCACATTCTGCACAGGCCTCCTATAATGCTTGAGGACACCCATTCCACATATCCAAACTATATTTAGTCTTCCTAACTACCCTTCCTGACAGTCATCCTTAGGACCACCCCTCGACATTGGAAAACTATATTAGTTTTCTATGCAGCACAAACTTAGTAGCACAAAACACTCATACTTATCATTTTATAGATTCTTTGAATTAGGAGTCAAGGTACAGCTTAACTGTCTATTCCGTATCTATCTTGCAAGGTAGCAATTAAGGTGTCCCCCTAGCAACACTCTCATATGAAGGCTTAACTGAGGAAGGATCTGATTTTATCTTCCCTTAGCATATTAGCAGAATTCATATCCCTAAATGGGTAGGATTCATGGTTTGCTTCTTCAAAGGCAACAGGAGAGTAAGAACTTTATAATGAGTCACCTACCAAGACCACATCTTCTATGACATAATCATGTATTATATATATATATATATATATATATATATACACACACACACATATATATATACATACATGTACAATATAACATAGCATTGCTTTTGTCATATAACATGTAATCACAAGGGTGACATCCCATTACCTTTGTCATACTGTTTTTGTTTCCAATGTTTATTTATTTTTGAGAGAGAGAGAGAGAATCCAAATGGAAGGGGAAGAGAAAAAGGGAGACGGAGGATGTGAGGCAGGCTCTGTGCTGCACTGACAGAAACAAACCCAATGCGGGGCTCAAACTCAAACTCACGGTTAGTACCGTGAGATCATGACCTAAGCTGAAGTCACACGCTCAAGTGACTGAGCCACTCAGGCTCCCCTATCATATTTTGATTGTTAGAAGTACTCACAGGTTCTACTTACACTCAAGGGGAGAACATTGAGAATTACACAGATTGAGAACATCAGGAGACTGATCATGGGGTCACTTTAAAGTCTGCATGTCGGGGTGCCTGGGTGGCTCAGTTAGTTGAACATCCAGCATTGGCTCCAGGTCATAATCTCGTGGTTCTTGGGTTTGAGCCCCACATCAGGGTCTGTGCTGATAGGTCAGAGTCTGGAGCCTGTCTTCAGATTCTGTGTCTCCCTCTCTCTCTGACCTTCCCCTGCTCACACTGTCCCTCTCTCTCTCTCTCAAAAATAAATAAAACATTAAAAAAAATTAAAATTAGGGACACCTGGGTGGCTCAGTTGGTTGAGTGTCCAGCTTTGGCTCAGGTCATAATCTCACCGTTCGTGGGTTCAAGCCCCACGTCGGGCTCTGTACTGACAGCTAGCTCAGAGCCTGGAGCCTGTTTCAGATTCTGTATCTCCCACTCTCTCTGGCCCTCCCCTGCTTGCGCTGTTTCTCTCTGTCTCTCAAAAATAAGTAAAAAACATTTAAAAAATTAAAATACAAAATTAAAATAAAAAAGAAAATGAAAAGTCTATATATCTCTGATGCATATACAAGGGATATAGACTGCTCTTAGAAGGATGGACCAGGAGAACAGGCCAATGATCAGCTTGGAAATGGGCTCAGGACCCTATTGGACAGGAAATCCCTGGATCCTCTGTGTTTGGTCTGTGTTATAGAAGATGAACACATGTATCCCAGGTTGTCATTCTCATTGGCTCAGAGGAGTCCTCACTCCAGGGGAAAGACACAGATAGAATAAGGCTAGAGTGGAACTTGTACAATTGTAGGACCCAAAGGCAAAGACCCTTGCTCCTAAGTCTAAAATTGGCATTGGCCACAACTTTGACCATGTCACACTTAGGCTGTTTAGTGTGATATCACTGCTTTAGGGCATAATTTAACCAAAAAGACAGGATTACTGTCTTTTAAGAGAACAGCCAAGTCTCAGAGAGGAGTAAAGCAATCTCCATGTGAATGTGAGGTCCTCTGTCCCACCTCACTGGAGGTCTTTGGCAAGATCTGTCATACAGCTAAACAGCATCTTGAGATGAATGAACATCATGTTCTTCTTAAGGAAGAGCAAAGTGAAAAGGTTAGCTTTTAACTGAAATGGACAGTTTGAACCTGAGGGGGAAAATCTTCATCTATCAGAAGAGATAGTGAGAAAATAAATTGGTAGAAGTTAAAGGTTCTGCATTGCTCAACAGCTGGGAAACACAGGAGAAAAATCACATCAGCTATAGGAAATTAAAAACTTTATATAATTTACTTTTGGGATGTAGTGTCCTTTAATCCCACTATATCGACCTTTCACTTAGAGCTTCTAATTTGCAGTATTGTTTGTAATTTCATACTCAGCTATTCTGGAAACTTTTTCAGAACCTGGGCTGTCCCAGGGGTCTGATGCAAGGTCAAGACATGTAACAGGTCCCTGCTCTTACTGGAAGTGTGAATCCACTTTTCCCTGGCTCACTCTTCTCATCTCTTTTATCTATACTTTTTTCTAAGCTTATGTTTTTAGTTATATCTATTATAATTCTTGCAGTTATAAGATGGTATTTACTTCCATGTTTATTTTTTAACTTTTCTGTTTCCTTGCCTTAGCTTACTTTTTATCCCCTTTGGTCATGTTAATTTTTAATTTATTTTCCCTTTGATACTTTGTCTTGGGCAGTGGTTTAAAATATTTCTTGGAAGGGGGCACCTGAGTGACTCAGTTAGTTAATCATCTGACTTTGGTTCAGGTCATGATTTCACGGTTTGTGAGTTCGGGCCCCACATTAGGCTCTGTGCTGACAGTGCAGAGCCTGCTTAGGCTTCTTTCTGTCTCTCCCTCTTTCTGCCCCTCTCCCACTTTTGCTTTCTCTCTCTTTAAAAATGAACAAATAGACTTAAAAACAATTTCTTTGAAAATATTTACATGGAATGATTTTTAAAGTTTTCTTACTTAAATTCTAATAGCTACTTTTGTTTGCTCTTCATTTATTCTAGTACTTTGTGCATTTTATATTATGCTTTCTTTATCCAGTTTGGGTACAGATTCCTTCTGATTTTGATTCATTAAATTAAAAAAAATTAAACCTATTTTTGAGAGAGAGAGAAATAGATTACAAACAGAGGAGGGGTAGAGAGTGAGGGAGACACATAATCTGAAGCAGGCTCCAAACTGTGAGCCGTCAGCACAGAGCCCAATGAGGTGCTTGAAATCTCAAACCATACAGATCATGCATGACCTAAGCTGAAGTCCGATACCTAACTGACTGAGCCACCCAGGTGCCCCATGATTTTGATTCTTTTTAAAATGAGGTCTCTTCTGTCAGGATCAGCTCTTTGTTGAAAAATAATATGGGACAGAAATATTTTTCAGAACCCTTTCTTACCTATGCTGAGGTATCTACGAGGCATCTTCTCCATGCTGAGCACATGTCCACACCATCATTCACTCAGTGTTCTGAATATTTGGGGTAAAAATGAAGTAAGCATTGGCCAGACTGAGTCATTCTCTCACAAACTTGTATTTCTGATGGTCTTGTATTTTTACAAGTCTCTTGAGTGGACCATGATTGGCTGTTGTGACAGATTGTCCCCTTCACTCCCTCCCACTTACAGGCTTGTTCTTGTGAATATTTGTTAGCTCCTTGTTTGTCCTCCCTCTTTGATGCTCTGCCATGTGGAATAAGACCCACATAGTTCTCATGAAGCTCCTTAAGCTTATTACCTCAAATCAGTAATTGATCACCAACTGGCCAGGTCATAGACATTCTAGATTTGTAATAGCTGGTCTCATGAAGATTAACATGAAGAGAAGCAAATGCAGATATAGACACAGATACGCACAGACACACAGGGATCGAGTCGAGGCATCATGCCACAAGTTGGTCCTAGTATCACTGTTCTTGGCAGCTTATTTATAGATTCGGGTCTGAAGTTGAGTTGGCTTTTCATGCTTTCATTGAAGATAGAAAATTCCTATTTGAGCTTCATGCATTTTGTAATTTGGATAGATTTCAGAGAAGAGAGTGAGATAGAAATGCCTTGACTGTGGCAGCTCTAACCATAAGTTTCTTGTATGTATATTTAAAAAACCCCTAAATATTTGAAGGTAAAAATCTTACCTAAGACGTCGCTTTATTATGGTCTTTTTATTGAGATCATAAAGGACACTATTGCTTAGAAAATAATATTAAGAAGATTAAGTGGGTGTCTGGAAGGCCATGGTTTGCATGAACTATCTACAGTAAATGATAGGTTTAATATTTCCAATGAGCCTATGGTGCCAAAAATGGACTGACCCTTGATTCATTCATATTGAAGTCATTTTTTGCTTAGCTTCTATTCTTAAGCAAATTCAATCTTTAATCATGTATACCTATTCTTGGTGGTTTTAAAAGCAAAATACAGGAATCTCAGAGGCCTCTCTTCCCTATTCACTCAAGAAAAACTATGTTTTGAATATACTTGTCTGGTCTTTTTATCTCCAGTGAAAGGGTGATAAAATGCAGAGAAAACTTGTCCCTAGGGTGTATGGCAAGACCAAACCCAGGGCTCAGGGTTTAGTGAGCAACATGAGAAAACTGCAAATATTTCTATTTCAAGTGATTTCTTTGGAGACTGAATTTAAAGGCACAAATACAAGGAACACAAGATGCTATCTTATTTCAACCTATTTGGACCACTTACTGTTAAACTCTTCATTTCTAGGGGCCATGAACTTATATTCTTTGATGTCACTAGTTTTCTTTCTAAGTTTTGTTCTAATCACATATGAGCAGAAGATAAATTTTATAATCATTATTTTACTACTAACTCTAATGCAAACTGATTATAATCATCTCTCTTTTTAATTTTTTTTTCAAATGAAGGGCATATAAGTTTAATAAAGAAAAAATATTCATGTCTCCTTTCCTACTACACTCTAGTGTGACACACTATATATCACTAATACTTTTATGGTTTTAAGTTAAAATTTGAGCTTAAATCTTATTTTTATTATCTGGCATGATGATGAAAAGAATTAAACCATATGTGCTATAGTTCATGACCCTCTTTTTAGAGATAAGAAAATTAAAGTTCAGAAGTATCAGATAACTCCCCTAAGATCACACTACTAACAACTGGCCATAGCAGGTTTCTAAATAATCTATGATCGTTGCATAAAGGCTTCTGCATTTTAAGAATTGTAGCCAGAAGGACTAATGTCAAAGAATGAAGCTCAACTGAATGAATGTTTATAAAACACTTTGAAAAGCAATCATGAGAAGTAACTGGTTAGTTATCCCATTTTCCACTGTTAATGGGTGCTGGCTAGTTGCACTGAGAATAGCATTCTATTCTAAACTAATACATGAACTTGCTGTTGGAGAGAATTCTATACAAATCAAGAATATTTCATTGAGAATAGAAAGCAAACGCTTAGGAGAAATTCATTGTTATAATCCTGCTATTGGGTATAATTGGGGATAGGCCAGGCTTCTCATTGTGTATGTTATTAATATGTTTACTCAATTACTCAGTACTTATATTAAATTTCCCTTATGATATATGCCTTGGCTAACTTTGAGGTATAATACAGAAAAGATATTTTAGCTGCCATAAACAAAGTGATAGCCTTTTAGAATGATACTCTTCAAGAGAATTTAACCAAATGACCAATTAAATTTTAACAACTGACATTGAAAATGGAGTGGGGAGCATAAAAGGAATATCAAACAGAAAGACTTCTTTTCATCCCTCAAGTTCAAGGGATTATAACATCCTTCTCTGACTTTAATGAGTCTTGAGATGGTGTCTCATGTTAATAGTGCAGAATCATAATAACTCATACTTGTTGCCATATTATTACATAGTTACAAGTAGTAAGTAAAATGGAAAACAGTGACTTACATTTCAGCCATTGAGTTTGCTCTCATTAGGGCTGAACTATTACCTCAACTTGATGTACTTGGGTTTATTATTCTCAAAAGCCTGTTTTGCTGCTTTGTCATTGACCATTATCTCTTAAGAATAACATCTAAGACCAGGAATTAAGTAGGAATAAGTAGACCACTAAATTAATAGACAATCTACTTAAAAATGCTTATTCACTATTGTGTTGATAGTTCTAAATATACTCATGAACTAAAATTAGCTTGTGTTTGTCATCTACCATTGCATAACAGCAGCTTAAAACCTAGCATTTAAAAACATACACATTCATTATCTCATAGTTATTTCACATGCACTTTTGAGCTGAGTCTTCTGATTCTGGAAATATCATAAGGATATAGTCATCTCAAGGGTTTTCTTTGAAGGATCTTAGTCAATGGTCATTGGAGGGCTCATGGTTATTCTTTCATGGCTGTTGGTCTGAGGACTCAGTTTTCATGAGCTGTTGCCTAGATGCCTATTTCAGTTCTTCTGATGTGGGCTCTGCCATGTAACTGCTGACACCATACCAGCAGTTAGTGAGAGGACGAGACAAAGCGCTCTCAGGAAAGGATGCTAACAAAATGGAGTCACAGGCTTTTATAACCTAGTAACGCAAGTACCATTCAATCACTTTTGCCATTTTCCATTTCTCACAAGCAGGTCGTTAGGCTAGCTCACACTCAAGGTGAGGGGACTGTGCCTACTGCCAAGTAGCGGAGGATCATTGGGAGCCACTAGAGAAGGTTGCCTACCAGAGGCCATGTGTTTATAACATCTAGGAAAACAGAACTTGATTTCATTGTTTTCAATTTACCTCTACTTTCTTTTTTGTTAATTTTAGCCCATAAATAAAGCGTATCATGTCAGCATGTCAGCAAAAGCAAGTGTTTTCCTACTTCCCATAGCCATGTTTTATTACATCAAAAACAAGCAGAAAAGAAAAAAAAAAAAAAGACAGGGCTTGTTTTTGAGCCTTAACGATTGTCCTGGAAGAACAAGACTCGGAAATTTTACATTTAAGAATCATGTAGGCGGGGGTCGCCTGGGTGGCTCAGTCGGTTAAGCGTCGGCTTCATCTCAGGTCATGATCTCACAGTTTGTGGGTTTGAGCCTTGCATTGGGCTCTGTGCTGACAGCTCAGAGCCTGAAGCCTGCTTTGTATTCTGTGTCTCTCTCTCTCCTCCTCCCCTGCTCATTCTCTGTCTGCCTGTCTGTCTCTCTCTCTCGCTCAAAAATAAGTAAACATTAAACATTTAAAAGAATTTTCTAAGCATTAAGTTGCTTTCTTTCTTGTAATGTTACTTGAGGTTTGGGGGTCAGTTCAGTTTAATGCATCACACAAATATAGCACCAGGATGGTATTTAGCATATTATAAATAGTGCATACATCAACAATAAAG
>NC_043704.1:31906186-31988033 GCF_006229205.1 Suricata suricatta | reverse complement strand
TCCAATTATACAGCAAACACTCCCAAAATAAACTTAGATTGTATTGCAGTTTCACTTAACAGTATATAAAATGCTGTGTTGTGACAGGTATCAACTATCCATTAGATACTGAATCAATTTTTCTTAAGCACTACTAACTGCTTGCTTTTCTTGAAGCTAGATCATTCTGAAAGTTTCCTGTTAGACCTATGAGTGCAAATGTATGGTATCTGTCCTTCTCTGTCTGACTTATTTCGCTTAGCATGACACCCTCAAGGTCCATCCACTTTGAAGTTTCCTGAACACCCCAGGAACACTCCAGCCTTTGTATTGGCTTCTCATTCTCCTTGGAATGCTATTCTCCCAATATTTCCTTGATTCGCTCTGTCAAATGGTACCCAAATATTTCTTCTCTCTCCTGCTTTATGACCCTGTTTAATAACTGAACACCCTCTCGACCTGGCTTTCTTGGTCCAGATTCCCTGACTTATTTCTTCCCTCTAAATTTCAATGCCAGTTAATGGATTTTTCTGTGCCTCTCGTCTGAGAAGTCCCCGTTTATGCTGTTTGCCTGGGGACTGGAACAATTCCTGGTACATTCTGTGGTGTGTTGCTCAAGAAATGACTTTTAAATAAAAATTTGTTTTCTAGAAAAATAACTAGACTCATGCCCACCTCATCCTACCTCTCACACAAATAGAATACTTGTATTCTTTTATTTACAAAATTGTCACGCTATTTTGCTTTATTGTTACTAGGTATACATGAAGACCTATATTTGCATATGGACAGTGTTACCTAAATGCTACCTAAGTTATGTAACCTGCCTTCCCTGGGATATCTTCTACTCAACAGATAGAAATAACAAACTCTGGGGCTAAATATTTTGATTTTGTATTTGATAATTGGGCTGCTGACTGATAAATATCTCTTTATTATGAGGGCCAAGATGTAAGTTTGTATTAGATTTACACAATAATTGACACATAGTTAATTAAACTGTAGCACCTTATATTATTGATTTTCTGCTATAATTAAAGGAACACACATTTTGTACTCTAAAGTCTCAGAAAGAATTTTCTTCCTCTTTCCATTTCATCCCTCTCTCAGATTGTCTATTGACAGGTTTCTTCACAAGTTGCTTATTTTTATACAGCCTGTCAATCTGCACCATCACTTAATTTAGCGTCTTTTCCAAGCTCCCACTCTACCTTGATTACACACTTTGGTGTGGGTCTCTGGGAAAGATCAGGTCAAACCTAATGAGTGAAAAGTAATAAAAATTAATGTAATGGTCTTTTTTGGGTACAAAACCCTACTTAGATTCTATAAGACAGAAGTTATGCAATTTAACTCTAGTGATTTTAATTGCCAAGAAATTATAACATGATATGGCTTCCACAAAAAAAGGCAACTTTAAGCTTAATTTACACTAAAGGTGGTAAAATACCTAGGATGAAAGAAATGATATGATCCTGTTCTACTCTGCATCTAGCAGCATTATTTGCTAATTCTGTGTGTTGGGAAGGAAACTGAGAGCAAATTACGAAGAGGAGTTTGCACCGCTGGTGATCTTGTGGTGAAGGTGAGGAAGTGTTTGGAGCAGGTAGAAGAAGGAAGTATGGGAAATGTTTACAAAGGATGTCCTAGGGAAAGAATTTAGAATGTTCTATATTGCTCAAAATGTACAAAACAAAAACAAAAGCTACAATGGATGAATGGAACAGTGTTAATTTTGATAAAAAGGTGGACCTCTTTAACAGTAAGAACCTTTGGGAAATGCAATGTGTTGCCTAGGGAGGAATTGAATTCTGCAAAATGCGACATGTTTGAGGAGAACTCCAGATGTTCAAGCATCAGATGGGGCCTGGGGTTGATTAGTTTTAGTTCCCTTTCAGTCCTGAACTTCCATGTTTCTTAAAAAGAAGGGCAGCAGGAAACTGATGGACAGAGAACTGAAACTCTGTTTAATATAAAGATGGTATTTATTTGCTATGATAAAGAAACTCACTAAAATTTACATTCCTCCTCATGGCATGGGAGAGACAATGTGAAAAAGCAAATAAAACTTGAAAACTTGATGAAAACACCCAGTGAAATATATAGGCACCAGTAGCATTTTTAATTTAGGGGAAGGCAAAGAATAAATCAAACCGCTAAAGAAGTCAGGATTCAAATCTCCAAATAATAAGCTGAGGCTGAGAGCAACCCCGGGCTTCTGTAATATTATTGCACAAGTACATGAGAGAAGTTGTTGTTCACTGTGACCTTCATACAGTCTGGACAAAGAAAAGGCAAGAACAGCCTGTATCCTGGTATAAATCAACACTCAGTATGTTGTGCTGTCGAGAAAGGCGGAACTGAAGGAGGTAGAGTATTAAAGGAAAAAGTCATTAGACTCATATGGGAAAAGTTCCAGCTGTATATCCGTTAAGATGGTATCAAGGGGCTGACTGTGAAATGTTCCAAACATGCAGGATTTAAAATGGTGATATTTTAGGAGCACATAGTCATTCTCCTTGAAAGTTTTAATGAGAAAAGCAAGAGCAACTAAATAGTCTCTAGGCATGACCAGGCATTTCTGGAAAGTTTGTTTCTGAGTCACCAGTGTATGCTCAGGTGTTTGGCGTTTAAAGACATATTGTCAGAGAAACACCTGACATCATTTCTCATTGATTTCTTGATAAATAAGTAAAGAGATAAAAAAAGAAAGAAGTATGAACAAAATTGCTGTTTCTTCTATAGTATGTAGTAACTGATTCCTGTTTTTCCTTTTAGATTGTAGCTCAGTACGAACCGCAAAGAAATCTATTCCATATGAAAGCCAGAGATATTTTTCGTATCTGTTAAAGAAAAAGTGCATTATTGAAGAGGCTTATCACAGACACATAACTGAGATAAGGGAAATTGGTTACCCAGCATAAGATGCAGGGGCCTCATGAAATTTATCCTGCTAAACCCCCTCACCTCTGCTCTACTGTCCTCTACCTTTTTACATTTCATCATGAGATGGCTAATTAGTAATCATCCATTTCTCCTTTAATCAGAGGGCTCTTTAGGATTTATGTTATTTTGATAGCCAAATCATTGATGCTGGACTATGTGAAAGAAAGGAATGAATGAAAGTGATATCTTTGTTTTCAAGAAATAAGAAGCACCAGATCCACCTAAGATTTCTCCATATGAAAGAAGTTGTCTAAAACCCACAATAAAACAAAACGATCAGATGTCATTTAAGGGGGAAACCATCCTAAATTCAGGACTAAAGTATGCGTTCGCAAGCTCAATTTTCTTTTGGTCTTCCGGAAAGTTCACTTACCAATTGTTATTCAGTATCAATCATCTAGCTAATGAGATAACTAAATGAGAAAATATTGCTCTGGCAAAGACATTTTTAACATGATATAGATTTTTGCACTGGATATGAAATATTACATTGCAGTTTTATAGATAAAAGACGATGTGAGTTTGAGCTTTAACAGTGGGAATAAAATTGGAAGATCATGAGAAAATTAGGTAATTGAAATGTTTTTTAATACTGACTTTCAAAATTCCTCCTATTTTTCCACCTTCTTCAAGTGTAAGTTCTAGGACATGTAAGGCTACGGAATTAGAGCTAATATTTTACAATCAAAATGAAAATATTTCTACTTTTTTTTGGAAGCCCTTTATAGAATTTATCTCATCGGGCCCTTTTTAATGTGTTGTGAATGATCTCTAATTCTAACTCAGTATTCACTAAAATTAAAAAAAAACATTGCTAAAGTACATTAATAATGCTAGCTAACTATTTTTATATGGGATTTAAAGAGAAGAAAAATTTGGCAAGTTAAGACTAGCAAAGAAGAAGAGTAAAGGTGAGGAAAGTTTAGGATATGTTTATGTAATTGGCTAAAATGATCATATTTATCTCTCTGGGTCTTGAACTGAAGAAAGAAACACATTAAGAGATTATAAACTTTGCTCCCCTTACCCTTTCCTTTCAATTAATTCAATTATATAAATGTATTGTTTGTCTTTTCTCCTCTTGCATGAATAAGAACACTATTTCTTTTCATTATAACAATCTCTAACTGAAAAGAAAGCCCTTGATATAAAACCTCAATCATAAAACCATTAGCATTGGCAAATCTTTCACTATGGTTCTGTGTTATAACAACCAATTTTATATACTCTTCCTTTTTTTTTTTCCACTTGTAGACCGTTTACTATCATATCGTAAATCTGAGCTCTCCTCCTCCTCAATTTTATTGAAATAGTAGTCTTAACCTCTTCTCCCTGGGTTTCTTATCACCAAGAAAACATATTCAATAGCAGAGATTATCATAGAGCTGCCTTGGATTACTAAAATTTCATTGCTTCCATTAAATTTGTCACAGCACAATTACAGATGGGCAATAAATTATCATTGAATACTACACCTGTCAAAACAGATGATTTGGGCTTCTTTGAAGTTGGACCTGGTAGCCTCATTATGCCTTCAGACTTTCCTGAGATTCTGTGATAATGTAGAAATGAAGCTTAGGAATCTTCATGTCTGAGGCAGGACATGGCAGGAACTAACATGAAGCTACAGATAGACCACCCAGAGTCCAACTGACTTTAAGTCAGGAAATAACTGCAAAGATAGCTGACTTTAGTAGAAACAGAATGATTGTCTCACTAAGTGGCTTTACTTTTCCTACATGCCTACGAAGGCTGATGCCAGGCTAAACTGTGAATCATGGAAAAGTACATTTTTTTCATTCACTTTTTTTTTATGTCTTCAAACAATACGTGTTAAGGACCTCTAGACTAGCCATTGTGTCAAGTACTTGGGATCCTGGGATACTCAACTGAAAGAGAACCACTCACTGTACCCAAGAGTTCATAGTTTAATCAACTATTTTATTTTAGTGCAGTATGAAAATGCTGAGAAACAGGTACCCCAAGGTGAAGAGGAACAGAAAAGATATTTCTAATTCAGAAGATGAGACATTTGAGTTGGAAACTGAAAGAAAAGTAGAACTTGGTTGGGAGGATGGGGTACTTTTCACACTCAGCAAAAAGTGTGAAAAAGTGGAGACTTGGAATGATATTAAATATATTAGAACCTCAAGTGATGCAGCATGCCTGGAGGCAATGGTGATTGTGTGGTACTTAAGCAAAAGATCGGTCCCTAAAAATGAAGGACTTTTTTAAAAAAATTAAGCCAATAGGACACCTGGATGGCTCAGTTGGTTGGGTATCTAACTTTTGGTTTTGGCTTAGGCAGTGATCTCACCATTTTGTGGGTTTGAGCCCCGTGTCTGGATCCATGCCAACAGTGTTGTCCGCTGGGGATTCTCTCTCCTTCTCACTCTGCCCCTCTCCACTTGGACTGTCTTTGTTCTTCTCAAAATAAACTTACAAAATTAAGCCAGAATATTTGGAATTTATTCTAGAGATTATTGGAAAGCCTAAGTAGTATTTTAAGGAGGAAACATGAATATTAACATTTCCCTTAGCAAGATCATTTTTGGTCATGATAGTGGAATTTGGAGGGATGCAACAGTTCTGATTCTGTGTTGGAACCTGGAAAAAAAGATGAAATTGTGAGAGGCAGAAAGGGGATGAAGTCTGCACCCAGGCAAAATTGTGCCAAAATGGGATATTTAGGAAGAAGGATGCACAGAATCCTATAGCTGTTGCACATTTAGATGGGAAATAATTCACTAGGTAAGTGAATTTCATTTTCTGACAGAGAAAATATGAAGAGGAACACTGACACCGAAACTAATTTTTAGCCATGTTGGTTTGGATTTGTCTGTAGAACATCCCAGAAAAAATCCCAAGGAGGTGTTTCAGGGGATAGCAAGACCTGACCTAGGGAACACAGGGAGGAAAGAGCATTCGAAGAGAATTGAATTCTCATAGTCACAATCTTGAAACTTAGAGAAGTTATTGGTTCCTCTGAACCATAATTTCTTTATCTGTAGAAGGAAATAATGTTTACCTCAGAGACATGCTTCATTCCCAAGCAGAGTTCTCTAGTGCTGTGTGCTTCCTCTTGAAGGAAGAAGCTCAAGGCATTGACCATATGCCAAACCATCCCAAGGATCCTAAACGATGGAGGCCCAGAGGAGCCAGGTGGAGCTTGAGGAGTAGTTACACACATTTAGTGAACTATGTCTAATTGATAAATTTCTCAAAATTCCAGAATATAATAAATTTTTAGATACATGCTATTCTCTTCTCCTTTCCTACAATTAACATATAATTTTCTTGATAACTAGGTGATCAGAAAATGTCATCTACCTCATAACAATAAGTCAGCATAGCAATAAATAAGCAATTTAATGGCAGTTTTAAAAAAGAGTGTCATGTAAGAATTTATTAGCTTTTGTGAGCTAAAGGTGATGGAAGCTCATTTTCCTAGGTTTCTCAGGTTTAAAAATTTTTAATGGTCCTCAAGCTATCTGTCTACAATCAATAAATATTTCTGGACTCTCTCTGTGTGACAGTGTTTTGGGCACCAGTTACATAAAAGTATGTTTTGGCAATGTACCCCAGTCAATAAAAAATATTTCAACTAGAAGTATAAAATTCAAAACAAAATAATTTTAGGTAGTGATGAGTCTGAAGCAAAACTGTGAAAAGGGATAGATGGGATTTTAAAAGCAATGGAAGTTCATGGGTTTATTTTGGATATGATGGTCAGGGACCATGACTCTGAAGAGAGGGCAGTTAAATAATAACTTAAATAATAAAAAGTCAAGTGTTTGAAGCAGAAGGGAAATCAAGGCATAAGCCAATCTATTTGTTTTTAATTAACAGAAAGAAGGCCAGTGTACCCAGAGCCTTAGTATAAACTGGGAGAAGGCTGGTAGAAGATGGGCTTGGGAAGGAAGTGGTGACAAAATGTATAAGACCTTATAGGTCTTGTGAAAGAGTTGGATTTTATGTTAAATAAAATGAAGAAAAAAACTGAAAAATTTAAAGCAGAAGAATAAGGGGAGGCAATGCATATAAAAGTCATTTTGGATTCTCTGTGGAGACAGAGTGACAGGGCAATGGTAAGGGCAGAGGGTGACATCCTCCACCTGCTCACAGAACAACTTTCTGCCAAGAAGACATGCTGAGTGAGGCTGGCAGGTGACTGGCAAAAACAGGTTAGAAAGCCATGGCTTAATATTAATCAAAGAAATGTGTCATTTAATAAAAGGGATTTTTTTTCCTGCTGGAAGCTATCCTTAACTCATCTTTAGTATCATCAGAGAAAAATTCATAAATAATGTCCCATTTTCATCTTAAAATATTTATTTTCCAGATTCATCTGAACATTTCATTTCTTTAAATAAAAATTTAAAAATAGCAAAAAGTCTGTATTCTGTAAGAATATAATTCATTGTGACTTGTTCAAAGCATTCAGCTCTTAAAAGTAAATCACATTTCAAACATTTTTATTTAAGAGCTAATAACTGAAACCATATTTTATATTGAAAAAGAAAAAAGTTCAAAGAATTTATTTAAATAAGATCACTTTAAATCCAGTCCATTTATAAGTTGCAAGAAACAGTTTAACTATGGAGCAGTTTAGCAAAGATTATTAAGTACAATTTTTTTTTTTGTAGAAAGGAGGAGTAGAGGGGGAGAATGAATGATATTTTGATACAAAACAATAATAGAACAAGAAGTATTTAATAAAAGGTCAATCTATCTGGTAGCCCAAAGTTAATCAGTTAATTAAATATCCACATCTACCACATCCTGTCAAAATAGCTAAGTTTGGAAAATAAAGGTACTTTTTCAACAAGAGGAGGATATATAAATGAGTTATGGTACAGGAGTTTCTAATTATACTGAGAAATTTGGAAGTGTGATTTGACAATTAAAGTGAATCTGTGTAAATGGGTCCTAAAATGTTGAAGACATTATTTTAAAAAGTATTGACTGGAATTATCTTGAAGAAAAAATTGTTTAGGGTATTTTATAACCTTTAGATTATAAATGCAAAGATGTAGAAGTTATAAAATTGAATAAGAAATTATTCTAGTGTGGCCTTTTTGATTGGGGCTTTCTGTTTTACTCTGAGTAAGCTATTCTGAAGGATGACACTGTACCCGTCACTTCACATTGGACATTAGCACTAGGATCATAAAGTGGATCATTTACTTTTCTAAGAGCATCTCTCTTTTCAACAATTCTAAAACAACCACAGCATTATCATTTTTCCTCTGTCTTTGATTTGCCCTGAATCTTCTCCCTGAAATTTCAGATCCTTTTTTCCTTGCCTACTTGAATTTTCCACTTAGATGACCAATAAGCACTTCAAACTGTAAATGTCCAAACCAGAACTCCTTAGTCCCAGTACCCCTTCTTCCATCAAACTGCTCAAGTCTGAGTCCTTATCACTCAGAAAATAGGACAACGTCTAGAGCCCCTAGGGGTCTCAATCAGTTAAGCGCCCAACTCTTGACTTCAGCTCAGGTCATGATCTCACAGATCCTGAGTTTGAGCCATACATCAGGCTCCATGATGACAGTGCAGAAGCTGCTTGGGATTCTCTCTCTCTCTCTCTCTCTCTCTCTCTCTCTCTCCCTCTCTCTCTCTCCCCCCCTCCCTCTCTCTCTCTCTCTCAAAATAAATAAATATTTTTTTAAAAAAGGAAAATAGAGGCGCCTGGGTGGCTCAGTTGGTTGAGCATCTGGCTTCGGCTCAGGTCATAATCTCACAGTTCATGGGTATGAGCCCTGCATCGGGCTCTGTGCTGACAGCTAGCTCAGAGCCTGGAGCCTGTTTCGGATTCTGTGTCTCCCTCTCTCGCTGACCCTCCCCTGTCATGCTGTCTCTCTTTGTCTCTCAAAACTAAATAAAAAAAACATTTAAAAATGTTTAAAAAAAAGGAAAATAGGATATCATTTATCCATGTAATCAGAGAATTATCAGAGACTCCTTGCTCTTCCTTACTGTTTCATCCTATCCTCCTCCACATTCACCAAATGAACCCATCTACTTCTTTCCATATCTATTGGCATCGTAGTATAAGCTATACTTCTTTCTGGAATGGATTCCTACAATCTCCCTAACAATCTTTTTTAACCTCTCCATAATCCATTATCCACTTACGAGTCAAACCTATCTTTTAAATAGCAATATTGGGGGGTGCCTGGGTGGCTCAGTCAGTTAAGCCTCCGACTTCAGCTCAGGTCATGATCTCACATTCGTGGGTTCAAGCCCCATGTCGGGCTCTGTGCTGACAGCTCAGAGCCTGGAGCCTGCTTCTGATTCTGTGTCTCCCTCTCTCTCTGTCCCTCCCCATTCATGCTATGTCTCTCTCTGTCCTAAAAATAAATAAAACATTAAAAAAAAAATATAGCAATATTGGAACTTACAAATGTGGATTCCTTTGCATTGCAATTTGCAGAATTCAGAAATTCTGTCTGGACCACAGAGCCCTGCACGGTCTGGTCCCGGTTCACTTGCTAAATACCAAACACTCTCATCAGGTAAGTCACAGTACTCTTTCTTGATTTCTCTCTGTTGGAGTTGATGCCAACTCATCAGCCTGGGTTTCTCTCAGTGCTTTCATTTCTTGGTGTTATCAATTTCACTTTAAATAACATCTAATCGAAGGGTTTGCAGAACTCCTTATCTGGAGTCAGTACGCAGGCATGTATGTGGTCTTATCCCACCTCACTGTTCAATTCTCTGGAGAGGATTTGCTCTATCCCATGTACTATCATGGGTTATAGAAGTGTTAACAGAAACAAGAATTTGGTCTGTTACTCCTGCACACTCAATCTTCAGGGAGTGTCTGGCATAGAGCAGAGACTATGTGTGTGTGCGTAGGTATATACAAATACATACATTTATGTGATGGAATAAATGAATGACGAATGAACATTTTGATCTGGTTGTATCCAGTGACATCGAAATGCCAGCTTTGAAGTATCTCACTGCACTTTATTTTATGATAAAATGATTAAATTACCCCAAATATGCTTGTCTTACCTGTTTTCTTAAAGTAACATATTTCTTAAACACCTTTGATACAGACCTTGTAGAACTCTGTGGAGATAGCTAGGCATTCACTGAGCCCATTTAAAAGCCTCTGAGGGGCGCCTGGGTGGCTCAGTCGGTTAAGCCTCCGGCTTCGGCTCAGGTCAGATCTCACGTTTGTGGGTTCGAGCCCCGCATCAGGCTCTGTGCTAACAGCTCAGAGCCTGGAGCCTGCTTCCGGTTCTGTGTCTCCTTCTCTCTCTGCCTCTCCCCCCTCTCAAGCTCTGTCTCTCTCTGTATCAAAAAATAAATAAAACATTTAAAAGCCTCTGATCTGGTAGAGATACTCTGATCAGGCACACACACTTCCTACTTTGCTAGAAGGCTCAGCTGATGTTAATATCAGTATGTCTTTTCTAAAAAAGGGCCCAGATGCACTGCCTGTGGACCAGCTGCTTTTGCCCTCTATTTCTGATCCTCTGTTCTTTGGCTTGTTTTCTCCATATGTCAAACTTTTCAAACCATTTGGAACCTTCCTCCCCACATATATCCCATCATTGAGCAATTTTTACTTTGGACTTTCCAACAGCCTGACACAAGTAAGCGCCTATTAATATTGACCACCATCTGCAAAGCTTTAAATACAACTTAATGATGGTTGGAGTCTGCATCTTATTGAAAGAGAGGCAGCTAGTTACATCAAAAAACATGATCGCCATTCTCAAATATTTTGAAGTCTTGTTGGTCTGTCCTCTCTGTTATTGGCATTTCCTCTTCCTGTTTGCATGGTGCTCTTATTCAAGAGGCATAAGACATTCCTCTCTCAACACTCTATTTGGTTTCTAATTCATCATGATCAGTAATTTGACAGCATTTAAGATGGGAGACTTGAAAGTCTATGAGGAGTCTACTCCTCCAGATTACTTGTAACTCCCTCAAATGCCCTACAAAACCTTCAGCATGCGGAGAATTATGATGGCCTGTTATGAAAGAAAAAGAGGCAAACTGGAGTTCTCTTAACTGGAATGGATTATCTGATGGTCTACAGGATATTAAGTGCTATTTGGTGGCAAACTTGCTATTGCCTACCCTTCGGTATAGTCATCACTGTGCGTCAATGGCATGTACTTGTAGAGGGAGGGGAATACCATGAATACTATTATGGCCTTCATTTTATCTGTCCTGTTTGTATGATTTACTTCTTTATTTTCCTCAGATGTGCACTGAATTTTATGTAAGAATTAAGATAGATGCAAAACGATCTCTTGGACTAAAAAGTAGGGCAATGAGGTGAAAAAGGAATGGATGTAAGATGCACAAAGTTATAAAACAGACAAGGGAATTATAAGTGTATACTGTTTTCAACCTAAACAAATCCATTTGTCAGCAGAGAAAACTGTTTTGAGTGAAGATTATTTTCACTGCATATATACAAAGGGCACATAATAAGTAATTTAAATCAAGGTTATACATTGTCCTTAGGCAATTATTCTCTTCTGCAGATGTCAAATGTAAAAAGCCAATTGTAAGCAGTTTTTGGGCTGTTATTTTGTTGCAATTATGCACTCCTGTGACAAAAGATAATGATTTATTTCTTAAAGAAAATGCTTCAGGGTTGCTTTCTGGAATTTACAGTGTAACAAGGAAAAATAATTAACCAAGCAGGTACACAAGACAGGGTGGATGCCAGTGTGCAGTAGGAAATGATTCAGCTCATCTAAAGATGGATACATATACTTTAAGATCTTTATAATCACATTAGACCTGCTTACTAGCATTTGGACACAATATTCATCCAAGATAAAATTTTTGACTCTCTCAGCCCAATGAGACAAGTTCTAAGAAAAGGAGACAGGCTGTTTAGGAGGTGAAGTTAAACCTGTGGAGGCAAAGGAGGGCTAAGAGAAGAGTTGATACAACAAATTCAGGCCCAAGCTGAAAGGATGGTGGGTCTTGGTCAATATCAGCTCATCACCTTGTGGACATGCTGGGCATTCCTGTGGAGAGGCATGTTTTCAAAGGACCATTGGACGGGGAGTTTATGCATAAAGTTCTCAGAAGTCACAGCACAACAGAATATCTTCCTGCTGATTTTCAACAGACTCATGGCTTAGATCAGCTAACAGTTTGTTTTTTAACATTGGAAAAAAAACACTTTACAAATTAATAACTTGATGACATCATAATCCTTCACTTTTAATGTTTATTTTATATTGTGTAGCATGTGCTTTTACATTAGCCAGAAGACCACGAGGAGAGTATGATTACAACAAGAGTAACAATGACAGTCCTACTCTCTAACTCTTTGTCTATGTTGTGCCAAGCAGAATTATCAGGATTCCAAGTTCTCCTCAAGGCTTTTCCCATTTCCTGGCAGGAAGCTTGGTCTCTGATTGCTTCCCTTGAGCAGGTTTTGCTATTAGCTTCTGTAACCAATGGGCATCAGTGTTTTCCGTGGTGTCACTGCCAACCTGTGTTGCAGGTTCCCATTACGTGGTCCAATCTTGGGATAGTTTCCTCTCACAGTGGTATGACCTCTTTCATAATTGCTGATTATGATCTTTTTGCCTTTGTCACTAATTATGTTTCTCTCACTAAAACAAATAAAATGGTTTCATTTCTTTGTTCGTTAGAACCATGCTTGGGCTCCCTAGAATGGACGTGGAAGTTCTTGATTTTTTAAACAATATTCTTTTTGTTTAAAATGTTTATTTATTTTGAGGCGGGGGGGGGGAGCGAGCAAGTGCAGGGGTGCTCCATGCTCCACACAGAGCCCAATGCTGGGCTCAGTCTCAGGATAGTTCAGATCACGACCTGAGCTAAAATAAAAAATCACATGCCTAACCAATTGAGCCATCCAGGTGCCCCTTTTAAACAATATTCTTAATGTTCTAGCATTTTTATTGACCCATTATTTTCAGTTCCTTATAGCTTATTTTTGAGAAACTTATGCCCTGTCACCTCAGACTTGAATAGAAAGATAAAACAAGTTTCAATCTAAACTTGTATCACAGTGTATATGCAGATAATCTTCCTCTAATCCTAGACTTTATTAAAAATATTCATATTTGATCTACATACTATATAAATTGCTGTTTAAATCATGAAAATATTTATACTTTAGATATAAATACATTTTTGGAAAATTGTTAGGATAAGAAATTCTTCATCTTCAAAAATATGTATATAATGAAAATTAGTCTTTGAACTGAACAAAATTGATACCTTATTCTCTGTTTTCAGTTCTTCCACACACGATAACATATTTTGGCGGATTTAAAAAGAAATATCAAGTTGGTTCTTATCGAAGAGCTCACAAGTTAGTGGGGGAGAGAGAATTTATGCAAAAAAGAATACAGATGGTAATGAATGACACAGTAGGGGAATAGGTTCAATGGTTGAGAATCATACAAAAATATTTATATTGAGAGAATTGGAAAAGGGATAGTGAATGTTGTCTTATTATTAGAAGATATGATGAATCTGTAAAATTCAAAAGACTGTTGCAAGTGATGGACCTCTGGGTGAGTGGAAGGAGCTGAGTAGGAACGGAGGGTGAAGTGTGCCAACAAATCAGGGAATGGGTTTGTGACTTCTAGGTCGGAGAGCACGTTGGAGCAGGAGTCCAGTATGGTGACTGAGAAAATGGATTTGAAAGTGGCTATTTTTGAGCTCCACCCTGGGCTTTCCTACTAGTTCCTGTGGGCCATTAATCAAGTTACTTAACACCTTTGTTAGAGTTTACCCTCAGTGGAATGGGACTAATGATACAAATGATTTATAGTTTGGGAGCTATAGCTACACAGATCAGTAAATAGGTAAAAAGATGAAAGATGTATGGGTAAATAGAAGGATGATAAAGGGCAGTGGGGGTAGAAATCAGGACCTAGAACTTCATGGTAAGCATGTACAATTCAAGTTTGTTTATATGAACTGGTTAGTTTTACACATGAAGCAATTATTTACATTAATTAAATTCAGATAAATTAATTTATGTTTATTAGGTTACCAATTTGACAATGTATCTCTGAACTTGAAAATTAAAAGATGAGCAGTAATGACTACCATTTATTTTCAGGCCACTGACATTTCATTAGATTCTGTATAATACTAGTACATTCAAATAAAATAAAGTCGTAAAGATAGGGCAGTTGAATGAGATATCTCTTAGTAAATTTAATTTTCCTTTAATAATGCATCATAATATGTAATAACATTTGTATAAGTAATATAACTCATTTTTATATTTTTATTATATTATATTTTATATTTTTATAGTATATTCCTTAAATCTAGAAAATTATTCTTTCCAAATTGAGTTTATAAATAAATGAGAATAATTATCTGCTCTTAACTCACACAGGCCACACTTCACTTATTTACAGTATTAATTTGTGTGAAGCCTCATTTACCTAATTGACTATACAAAGGCAAACTTGAACACAGCTTTCCCAAATCATCACAAGTTATAGAAGTTAATGGTATTTTATTGATCCACTCAGTATTTCAGGTAAAAAAGTGACTTTTTTTTTTGCTGGGATGATTCAGATGATTATCTTAATTCATTCCGTAATTTTCTACTTATTGGTATATTGTCCGTAACCTGACCTCAGTGTTGGGTTACTTCACTGAGTCCCGCGATGAGGCGCCAATTGTCATAACCGGATGGCCGGGGCACTCTTCCCCGGCAATCGGCGGTACCTGTTTCGTCCGCCCCGACCCGCAGGGCGGAGAATCGTCGCGGGTCCCTCTCCTGAGGGAGGGAGAGAAAAAGGGGGCACGAGAGGGAGACGCAAAGAGTAAAGACAGAACTCACAGTTCTCCGATCAGGCGAAAGAGAGCGTTTATTCAAAGAACTGTTCTTTATATAGTCTTCAGGGGGGAAACTAGGCAAGCTGACCTAGGCAGGCTACAGAGTCAAATGCATATCAAAGAAGCGCCCCGACTTTGCCTCAGCAATCTTGGGGGATGGAGAACTAACACTGAATACAGTTTTGATCTTTTGTACACCTTGGCCACTCACGTCTAGCTCAGCAAGACAGTCGCCAAAGTTATTTTGACCAGGAAATGGCAATCTCCAGCCTCCAGATGCAAATCTTGTTTACTGGCTCACTCAACGGAGTGATAATCCTTGCCTGAGGCAGACAGAAAACTTGGCGGGCCCAATAGTATATCAGTAGAGTTTTTAAAAGCATGAGCAGGAACCATGTGTTTATTGTAACAGGCACAGGAAATAAGTTGAATATATCTTGGTGATTTAGGCTGTGTTATATGACTATCCAATACCATGTGCACTTGATTATATTTACACAGGTGCATTGCTAGTAAAAATTCCATGACATTGCAAATCAATTCATAGAATTATTAGAAACACTCAAATATGTTATTTTAAAGAATGGCAACTTATTGCTGTATTTGTTTTTCATCTTCAGTTCTAGCCTTTAAAAAACACACTGAGATGCCTTGATGTCTTTGTACATTGTTCTGTAGGAAGTATTCAGAACTGGAAATAACCAAACAGTGCTTGTGCAAATTTCCCTATTGTTTCTGCAACTCACTTCAAAGCAAACATAATAATGACATATAATACAAGTAATAAAATTTATATGAAAATTTATATGCTTATTTTCTTGTATTTGTAATTAATCTGAATTCTAAATAAGTAACAAAATTCTAACAAATAGGAGTATAGCTTATCCTCTTATCTTCTAGTTTACTACCTCCCATGATGCTTGGCACAGGGTCCTATGGTTCACTGATGCCCTCTTTCCTTTGCCTGTCATCTGAGTTCTAGCATGCCCATGGTAACAACTGTTCTCCTTGAAGGGACTATATTGTAATTTATACATATTTCAGGACTGTTTTTAAAGATTGTTTGCTTATGAGTTCTTATGTTTAGTATTATATATATATGTGGTTTTAAATCAAGACATGTATATGTCAGTTCATATATCTCTGTGTATACATATATTTTACATTATATATTTATATTATGTATAACAAATTATATTTATATTATGTATAATATATATAAATTTATATTAGATATAGTATACAGTGTGTATTTATACTATACATAAACACCCATACATGCTAGCAAAAATGTTAGGTATATACATGTTAAGAAATATAATATTGTCCTAATGAATTATTACTTTAATTAATTAGAAATTATGCTTTATTATTACCATTATATTTTCTTTTTAAACATTTTTTTATAGTTTATTTATTTTTGGGATAGAGTCAGAGCACGAGTGGGGGAGGGGCATAGAGCAAGGGAGACACGGAATCTGAAACAGGCTCCAGGAACTGAGCTGTCAGCACAGAACTGGACGTGGGGGTGGAACCCATGAACCAGGAGATTATGACCTGAGCCAAGGTCAGATGCTTAACAGACTGAGCCACCCAAGCGCCCCACTGTTATTTTTTCTTAATCTCCTTTATCCATTTCATCCATCTCCCACCCATCCATCCTCCCCTCTGGCAACTACCAGTTTGTTCTCTGCATAAAAGAATCTTTCTCTTGCAGAGTGCCGGCAGGGGGTGGGGGGGGGCAGGCGCTCTGTCAGGTAAGCATATGACTTTGGGTCAGGTCATGATTTCACAGTTCATGAGTTCAAGCTCCTTGTCAGGTTCTGTGGTGACAACTCAGAGCCTGGAGTCTGCTTCAGATTCTGTATCTCCCTCTTTTTATGCCCGTTCCTCATTCATGCTCTCTGTCTCTCTTTCTCTCTGAACATTGAACATTAAAATAAACACTAAAAATTAAAAAAAAAATCTTTCTTTTGTTTGTCTCTCTTCCTTTTCTTCATTTGTTTTCTAAATTCCACATATAAATGAAATCGTATGATTTTTGTCTTTCTCTGCTTGACTTATTTAGTGTTATACCTGTAGGTCCATCCATGTTGTTGCAAATGACAAGAACTCATTATTTTTTATGGCAAATGTTTCATCACATATATATGTCACATATTCTTCCTTCATCTATGAATGGACGCTAGGGTTGCTTCCATATGTTGGCTATTATTAATAATGATGCAATAAACACACGAGTTCATATATTTTTGAGTCAGTGTTTTTTTATTTTCTTTCAGTAAATAGCCAGGAGTGGAATTACTGAATCTTATCATAATTCTATTTTTAATTTTTTGAAGAACCTCCATATTGTTTTCCACTGTGTCTGTGCCAGTTTTCATTCCCACCAACACTGCACAAGGGTTCCTTTTTCTCCACCTCCTGGTCAATCCTTATTATTTCTTGTCTTTTTGATTCTAGACATTCTGACTATTGTCAGGTGATATCTCATCTGTGGTTTTGATTTGCAGTTCTCTGATAATTAGTGATGTTGAACATATTTTCATGTGTCTATAGGCCATTTTTAGGGATTCTTTGGGAACATCTCTATTTTGGTCATACACCTATTTTTTAATAGATTATTATATGTATATATATATATATGTATACATGTGTGTATATAAATTCTTTATATTTTTTGAATATTAACCCCTTATTGGGTATATAATTGACAAATACCTACTCCTATACAGTATGTTGCCTTGTCATTTGTTGATGGTTTCCTTCACTGTGTAAAAGCTTTTAATTTGGTTCTGCTGCCAATGTCAAAGAAATGACTGCCTATGTTTTCTTCTGGGAGTTTTAGGGTTTTGAACCTCACGTTTTAGGTTTTTCATCCATTTTGAGTTTATTTTTGCGTATGGTGTAAGAAAGTGCTCCAGTTTCCTTCTTTTGCCATGTAGCAGTCCAGTTTTCCAGCACCCTCTGTTGAACATAGTATCTTTTACTCGTTGTATATTCTTGGCTCCTTTGTCATAGATGAATTAACCATGTAAATGTAGGTCCATTTCTGAGCTCTCTATTCCATTCAGTTGATCTTTATGTCTATTTTTGTGCCAGTACCTTACTGTTTTGATTACTACAGCTATGTAGTATGTTTTGAAATATGGGATTGCAATACCTCCCATTATTCTTTCTCAAAATTGCTTTGGCTATTTGGGGTCTTTTATGGTTCCATACAAATTTTAGTATTATTTATTCTAGTTCTGTGAAAAATGTCATTGGTGTTCTATAGGAATTGAATTAAATCTGTAGATTGTTTTGGTTGTTTGGACATTTCAATAATATTGGTTCTTTTAATTTATGATCATGTAATATCTTTATCCATTCATGAGTTGATGTACATTTGGGTTTTTTCCATGATTTGGCTATTGTTGATAATGTTCCTATAAATATCAGAGTGAAGGTATCCCTTCAAGTCAGTTTTTTGTATCCTAGTAGTGCACTTGCTGAATCATAGGGTGGTACTGTTTTCCAGAGTGGCTGCACTGGTTTGCATTCCCACCAACAATGTACAAGGGTTCCCCTTTCCCTGCACCTGTTCTTTCCTGTGTTGTTAATTTTAGCCATTCTATCAGAATGACATCACATTGTAGTTTTGATTTGTATTTCCCTGATAATAAGTAATTATCAGGGTCCTTTCATATGTCTGTTAGTCATCTGTATATCTTCTTTGAAACAAATATCTATTCATGTCTTCTCCTTTTTTAATGGTTTTATATTTTGGGGTGTTAAGTTTTATAAGTTCATTATATATTTTGGATACTAACCCTTTATCAGGTATGTTATTGCAAATATCTTCTCCCATTCCATTGGCTGCCTTTTCATTTTGTTGATTTCTTTCCTTTGCTGTGGATTTTGGTGAAGTCCTAATAGTTTATTTTTGCTTTTTTTTTTTTAACCTCAGGAGATATATCTAGAAAGAAGTTGCTATGGCCAGTGTCAAAGTAATTACTGACTATGTTCTTCTCTAAAATTTTTATGGATTCAGATCTCACATTTAGGTCTTTAATCCATTTTGAATTTATTGTTCTGTATGGTATAAGAAAGTGGTCCAATTTCATTCTTTTTTGTGTTGCTGTCCAGTATTCCCTATACCATTTGTTGAAGAGACTCTATTTTTCCCATTGGATATTTTTCCTGCTTTATTGAAGATTAATTGACCATATATCAGTGGGCAAACAATCTCCTTTTTATATTTTTTAATGTATCTCTGTTTTCAGTGTGGGAGGAGTGACCAGAATAGATGAATATGGGGAACCAGATAGAAGACTAGTAAATACATGATAGTTGGCCAAGCAGGGAAATAATCCAGATTTTAAACTCTGACAGAAGAAAATATAGTAATTATTTCGTATTGTAGGCTACATCCATAGCCAATTTTAGCCATGGTAATAGTGATTGAGTGCAACCGTCATCTATGTTACTACATTCCCTACATTACTCCTGCAATTACTACATTACTACTGCCCTCAAATTGGTCTTTCCAGTTCCAGCCTTGGCTGCTCATAGATAATCTATTCTGCTGCAGCCGGAGTGATTTCTAGAATGTGAATTGAATCTTAAATGTTCCCTGACAGTAAATCTTTCCAGGGCTTCCCACTGATCTCAAAAGTCCAAACTCTTGAGGTGTACAAAAGACATATACAAGCCCATTGGCATCTACCTTTTATTTTCCATGTCAGATTAAATTTTATCCACTCATATAAAACAGAGATCCAGTCAGAATGAAGAATTTCAGTCCCACACAGAAGCCACACACACTTTTATGTCTGGGACTTTATTTATTTATTTTTAAAAATTTTTAATGTTTTTTTATTTATTTTTGAGAGACAGAGAAAGAGAGCACAAGGAAGGGAGGGTCGGAGAGAGAGGGAGACACAGAATCTGAAGGAGGTTCCAGGCTCTGAGCTAGCTGTCAGGACAGAGCCTGATGCTGGGCTCGAACCCACAAACCGTGAGATTATGACCTGAGCTGACACCTGAACTTACCGACTGAACCACCCAGGCGCCCCTATGTCTGGGACTTTAGATGTGATCTTCATTCTACTTCCAATACCTCTGATGACAAATCTTATTGTCCCACTCTAACCCCCATTACACATGAAAACACATTTTGCCCAGCTCATGGTCTCCAGCATTCATATCATAGGTTTTACATCACCCATCACCTCTTCCAGAAAGATTTACGAGTCCAGAATTGCTAGTCTCCTGTCATTACAAATATTATTATTTAATTCATTTGCTTGTTTACTTTTGCAAACCGCCTCTCTGTTTTCTGTAAGGAGGAATATTGCTTCCTTGTCTCTCAGTTGTATTCCCAGAGCCAAACCCCAGAGTAGGTGTTTAACAAATACTTGTTGAGTTAATGAGGATGAAGACTGAATGTCTGAATAAATGGACAGATTTAGATATTTTGTGTATCTGCCCCCACGCCCAATAGTATTCAGTCAAAACTTTGTCACTGATGAATGATTTATTTATAGATTCTCAGACATTGCAGCTCATGACTGGTGGCTGAAACTGGTGTGAGTTCTCACTGGCTTTCTTTTTTTCTCATAATGAACCCATGGAGATAAAAGCCAAGGTTTTGTTTTGTTTTGTTTACCATGGGTCCACATGTAATCCACAAAGGTATGGGGAGAAAAAGCACAAGGGATTTCCTGACCCCTGGTTTATGTTCCTGCTGTTTAATTTCATGTCTTGAGAGAGATATTTGAGATTTCTGACTTTCACAACTTTGGCTCAGGGTTGGTGTTCAGGAGTTTGCTGGTTCTGCCTTGGATATACTCATCCTCTCCGGCGGTGTTTGGGTCGAATCTAGGGATTATTCAGTCTGAGCATCTGATTCCACTGGCTGACAATTTCAACACTCTTGTTAGTATCGTGTTTCCTGGATCTTGCAACGTGATTCAGCTATGATAGATTCTACATTGTCTTCTGATGCTTTCAGAAACCCCTGGTGCCCCTTGGAATATCTGAAAACAAATCTCATAGCTTGTCAAGGGAACTGGACCAGACCCTGAGGGTCAGATTGATATAATTAGGGAAAAATAGATAAACCTTAATCATCTGAATAGTTCAGTGCTTTTTGCCTGTGTTCAGAGCACACTGTCTCTGCTTATTTCAGCGTTTTTGTTAATTTATATCATTAAAAACTGCAGATTTTATGAGTTTGTGCTTTTTATCTTAGTCCCATTAAAAATACATGTTTCTTTCTTATTTTCATAGAGTAAGATTTTCTTCACTTTTTTATTTCTATAAGGTTATTACTTATGTGGTAAGGAAGAGAGGAGTATTTCAGTTTTATTTATATCTACGTAATGCAACAAGTTATTTTGAAATTCTTAGTGATAAAATGTGGTCCAAAGAGTTTAATGAACATTTGAAGGCTTATCTGTAATAGAAAGCAGAGGGCGTATTTAAATAATATGAATAAGCTTTCTCATTATATATGACCTCATTCTCAATTAATTTCCTGATTTATTTTGATTTACACAAATCATCCACACATGAAATGTTTGTAGAGTTTAAGGAATATGTTAATAAACTCTGAATAATTTGTTTTGTAAAGCTGTACCTTCAAAGAAAGTACTAATTATTCATTAATGTGAATGTGTTTTGATATAACTTCTTTTAAACTTTAAATAATCCCTAACATAGCCAAATCTCTAATTTTTCTATGTAAAAAAAATCTCAACATTGCAATGTTAGTAGTGTAGGGTATCAATATAAAGACAAGTCTGACAGAGACTCGATGCTTTATATATGGTAACTAATGTTAATGCTTCACAATATTTCACAGTAACAATTCATTATAAAGTTGTTTTGTGATTACATTAAATTATTTTGGTTACTTTGTTGAATCTGCATCTGTTTTAGAAAAAGACATTTAATAATATTTTAATTGAAAATAGCAGCTATCTTACTGCAGATAATCTAAATTTAAGGAAGAAAATGAGGCTTGTCCATTCTCCTGCTACCCAATGATTGTTACTTTTAATGTGGTGATGCATTTCTCTTTGACTACTTTTTAAAAATGTTTTTATTTATTTTTGAGACAGTGAGAGACAGAGCATGAGTGGGGAGGGGCAGAGAGAGAGAGGGAGTCACAGAATCTAAAGCAGGCTCCAGGCTCTGAGCTGTTAGCACAGAGCCCGATGCGGGGCTCGAACCCACGAACTGTGAGATCACCCGCGAGATCGTGACCTGACCTGAAGTCGGAGGCTTAACTGACTGAGCCGCCCAGGCGCCCTCTTCTATTACTTTTTATATTTAACATAATTAATATTTCAAAAATAAAAAGCAACTCTTCCATCTTTGTAATAGACAAACTTTAGAATCAGTGTTTCAGTTTCCCACAGAGCTTCTTTTAAGTGTTTATTTTAATTCTGGTTAGTTAACAAACAGTATTATATTGGCTTCAGGTGTACAAATAGTAATTCATTAGTTCCACCCACAGAGACTTAGTTTGGGAATTTAAAAATTAATTTGAGGAGAGAAGATATCTTACACTGTTGGTTCTTCCCTTTATATGACATAATGTATCTTTTCATTTCTTCCCCAGATTCATTTTTAGGCCCATATGTTAAGAGCAATAAGTACATTTTATATAGACTTTAAACATATATTTTTGTATGTCAAAACTGCATTATAGTTTTATTGCCATAGGAAATGTATCAAACCCCAGCCTCCATTCCACACATGTTTCATGAATTATTTCAGTGATTTTTGCTGTATTTGTTTTAAGTATTTCTATCTATACATCTAGCTCTACTTCGTAATTCATCTTGCTGTTATTTTCCATTTGATTTACTTCACATCATATCACATAAAGACAAAAGTTTTATTTCAGTCTTTACAAAGTTTAGAACTCTATTTTTCTAATTGATTAAGTGGTGGTGTTAAAAAAGGAATACTGAGAAATAGAAGTGATAGCAAACAGCTTTGTTTTGTTCCAAACTTCCAAATATTAAATCTGAAACTATTAGAAAATTCGAAACTATTAAAATGTTACAAAACATTTCTAATATTTATTGTAGGTATCTTCATCATATTAAGGAGATGTTCTATTTTTAACTTACTGTGATAATTTATTAAGAAATGAATATTAATTAGTTAAAAATTTAACATGCTAGATGATTTTATACATATATGTATTACTCATTTAATCTAGAGAATTAATAAATATTTATATTTTTAAATAATAAAACCTTCTTAAGTTCTTGGGTAAGTCCATCGGTCACAATGTGCTATTTTTCTAATACACTATTGAATTAGGTCTATGAATTAGTTAAAATAGTTTAAGCTGAAAGTATCTACAAATTCTAATTCAAATTGATTAAGACAAAAAGAGAAGTGTATTCACTCACAAAGCAAGAAGTCCAAGCAGGACACGCTAATATTGGGTGAGGTATGAGATCGATAAAGTGAAGAACTCAGGTTATGTTCCTCTCCCGGCTGTGCCATCCCCTGTGTGGTTGGATACATCACTTTTAATAGCTAAGTTCTATTTTGTTCCATAAATGAACTAGAATTTATTTAATCATTAGCTTTGAAGTCACATATTCAAAATTATATATTTAGATATTCAAATAATTTATACTTACAAATGGCATTGAGAGAAATGTAGATTTGTCTTTCTACATTGTTGTTGTTTTTTTTTTTAATTTAACTTGAACTCAGAGAAGTGTCAGTACAGGATCAAAAGATACAAGCAATTTAAGGCTCTAACCCAGAAATAGTCTCACACCTCCAGCAGCTGTGAATGAGAGTACCTGTCCCACAGTGCACTCTCTCATCCCTGTTGAGTTGTCATTTAAAGGGAAAAAAGTGAGGTGCCTGGGTGGCTCAGTTTGTTCAGTGGCCAACTCTTGATTTCCGCTCAGGTCATGATCCCAGGGTTGTGGGAACGGACCCTACTTCAAGCCCTGCATCTGGCTTCATGCTGAGTGTGGCGCCTCCGTTAGATTCTTCTCCCTTTCCTCTGCCTCTCCCCCCAACTCACTCATGCACTCTCTCTCTAAAATGAAAAAAATTAAAATAAATAAGAGGAAAAAGAGAATAAAACAAAATCTGTGGTTATGAGAGTATGTATATGCTAACTAGATCATTTCCACTAATATGACACCAGACCCATTCTGCATAGTTTATCCCATACTTATAGTGGTTCACAAATTTCATCTGCTTTCATTTTTTAGGTATAAATTGTTTGATGAACAGGGAGCGTTGAACTAATGTTTTGGTGATTCACATTTTTGCAGTTCAATTCCTCTTTAATTATTTCGTTATAAAAATAAAACAAAAAATTAATGTAAAAGTATTGGTAGTCCTTCCCATCTTAAAAACAGTGACCAACATTTCTGAATAGAAAAACCAACATTTCTGAACAGTGATAATGGAATACAGATGGTCCATGATTGACAATGCTTTGACTTAATGATTTTTGAACTTTATGAGAGTGCAGAAGTGATGCATATTCAGTAGGTATAGTACTTTGAATTTTGAATTGTAATATTTTCCTAGGCTAGAGAGATGCAATATAATATTCTCCCATGATGCTGTGCAATGGCAGTGAGCTGCAGCTCCCAGTCAGCCATGAGATCTTGAGGGTGAACAGTGTAAGGAAAGGATTTGATATATGTTGAAATTAGTTTTGAATGCACAGGTTGTGTTTCATGGTCCACAACACCTCTATGAGACTGAACCACATCATTTTTCGAAGGCTTCTCATACATAATAATGGCATGGCCATTATTAAATCTAAGATAACAAGTCAATTTTACCTAGCATTTTAATATTTACTCTTCACTACTCAGGTCTTCCTCAATTTTCATCTATAGTAGGAAGCTTCCTCCAAATTTCCCATCAGGCAGGACAAGGAAGTATCTGTTGAGTACCAAACTAGTGTGAGTTTTCATTCTGGTATTATGATGAGGAAATAATGAGAAATATACTTAAGATCCCTAGGCAGAAAGAAGCTCACAATTGTAGAAAGCATTGCTATTTGCCTAGCTTGAATCTGCTCTCTACTTTCTTCATAACCAAACCTAGATTTGTTCAGATTTTAATATCTAATCAGCCATTTCATTTTGGAGAAGCTGACTCCATCTTCAGTTTTAATGGTGGTTCATGATTTGTTTAAATCAACAACCATATGACATTCTCCTGGTTAGTGAAGTTCTGGCTATTCCAGTCTTGGGGAAAGGACCACATTCCTTGGTGAAGGAGAGGCTTCCTTCCATTGGATGTTAGTAAGGAAGCATATTCTCATGTGCCGCTAAGAGCCATTATATGATCCCAAGGGTAACCAGCCTTAAGAGCAAGCCAACAAGGTGAACAACAGGGCAAAGGGAAAGAACTGAAGTCCCTGATGATATCATTAAGCTGTTGAATCCAGGACAAATGCCTTTCTTTGGATTTCCTGTTATAGAAGGTAATAATTTAAAAAACATTTCTGGCTTGTGTTTCTGTTATTTAGAGTTGAAAGCATCCAGATGGATACAACAATTAATAATTAAATAAGAAAGTTTTATAATTATGACAGTGTTTTCACCTGGAAACCTTTATTTATTGCTATGTAGACATGTACTTCATGGTGTGTATTGCTATTTTTACTGCAAAGGAAAGTATTAGTTTTTTTCCCAAACACATTTGCTTTATATTAGTAAGAGATACATTTTGCAAGTCTACCAATATCTCCCTCTCCCTTTTTCTCCACTAAAGTGTTATGGTTTGAAACTAAAATATAACTTAATTGTTTATGTGAACAGATTTGAAATACAAATCTCTTCCATCTTAATGAAACGTGACTATAATATTGACTCAATGAATTGAAATACTCTAAGGGCTCCTGGGTGGCTTGGTCGGTTGAGTGTCTGACTCTTGATTTTGACTCAGGTCATGATCTCATATTGTAAGATCCATCTCCATGTGGGTCTCGAAACTGGGCATGAAGTCTGCTTGAAATTCTCCCTATCCCTCTGTCCCTCCCCTGCTGTACTGTCTCTCAAAATGATAAAATAAAATTAAGTTAGAATTAAAATATGATAATATAAACATATCAATGAATTTTTAATTGTCAATTTGGTGGAAAAATTTATTTTAATGTATGTGTTACTCATTGCTATATATGAATTTATAAGAGTTAAAGGTTTAAAAGGACATGCTTATATTTTTAATTACTGTTAATAGTATAATAATCCATGATTATTTTACTGTATTTTTATTATTTTTACAATAAAAATAAAAAAGTAACTCTGATAAGTTCCACATGATAAATCACCAATAAGGAAAGACTGAGTAAATGTTCATATTTGCAAAATAAAATTCAAAATTACATAGTATCTTGGCCTGAACATTTTATTTTGCAAAATGTAAAATGTTCTTTTTTCAGTTGTTCATTTCTACAACAGATAAATTGTGCAGAGAGCCAAATAAAACCTTCAAAGGTATAAAATTGATATATAGGGTGTATACTTTCCTTTCATATCCTTGTGTTTCTACCCAGAAAATACTCACCTTCATGATCCTCCAGTAGGAATTTAAATTCAGGAATAAAGGCAGAAGGGCCTGAGGAAAGATAAGATTCTATTTTGGAGGGTAGGTCCTTCTTAAGGTTACCCGGTAGTAAACTTGGATTTTAGGTGAACAACCTCTAAATCTTACTCTTTACTCTGCTAGAGCATGGAAGAGACGCAAATGGTGAATAGATTAATTTTACACACTGAAAGGGTCAACTGGAAGGAAAACAGAAGATGATAGAATGAAGATCCATGCTGCAAAGACTATATTTCTGTGTTATAGTACAACGAGTAATCAAACATGAGTATAAAAGCTCTAATGTGGCTGATGGGCAAAACCATCACAGCACCATCAGAAGTAGATAAGTAGCTAAATTAGTAGGAAGGAGCATATTTGTTTGTTTGTTTGTTTTTCAATATTTGGTACAGTTTTGTGGAAAATAGAGTGGGTGGCTTCCGGTGGAAGAGTCAGGGTCCATGGCTTATCTCTCATTTCTTATATACTATATATGTGTATGTACAATATGTAATATATGAAATACAAGTATACATATTATATGTCTATATATAATAGTCTATAAATGACATTTACAAGGGCAATCACTTGCCCTTAAAAAATATGTTCAAGAAAGTAAAACACTACAATAATTTGTGATCACAGCATCATTAATAACACACAATCTTGGCAGTAATGAGTCTTCCAATTATCTGTAAATAGCTGTGCTCCATGTAATTCTATTTCATAAAAATGTATATGATGCTTTGTAAAAAGAACTTTACGTTCACTCAATTTTGCTTAAAAATGATTTGCATACTTGATTAGTAGTAGAGATGATTTTCTGCACACCTCGATCTTGGAATGTTGTTGCTGATCTAGGCATTTGAATAATACGTAGAGCACTGTGGTTCAGGTTCAGTCTTCTTTCTCAGATGTGAGCTCTACATTTGAATCAGTGGGATTCATGTTTTATCTTAGTGCCTGACAATGACTTGGTTAAATAGTCTTTACCTCAAGAGGTGATGGTTCTCAAATTATAATCCAAATGTTTTGACCTTACCATCACTGCAAATATGTCTGAAATGCAAGGAAAATTTAGCCCTCAATTTTCTGGTTCATTTACTCATCAAACTATCTCATTAAAGCCACTTCATATTCAAGAAACTTCTTAGCAAATTATTTCCAGCTTATTTCATAGTTCCAGTAAGTTGACACTTACTAACCCAACTAAATCCCTGCAGATTCTCCTTAGTGTATAATTTAGCTCACATAGATTTTATGTTGCTACAATTAACAGGGAGGTGGGTCTCCAAATCCTCCCCTAAAACATTGATTGTGAGCAATTCAAACCAAATTTGTTATCAGCTATTCACTCCTAATCTCCCATCCTCCACACAAATTTAGAGAATAATTTTCATGCTCTTGCTGTTTCTAGAGTTATTTCCTAGCACTTATCTGAATCTTATTCACCATTCACCTTTTTTTTCTTAAAGGGTACTTTAAGGATACTCTAAATCTCTTAGTTTTCTTTTGTCATTGGTGGTATTTCCTCTTTTCCTTTCAAAACTGTATAGTTCTCTTTAAATCTATTTTTTCTTAAAAAGAGAATATAAGCCACGATTTATGTTGTATAAATAATAATCTCAACAATTCCAGTGATAACAAGTAGAATGATACTATACACAAAGGAATCTGGTTTAACTAGTGCCAGGGGGGGAAAAAAAAAGGTCACTTGACAACATGGTAAATCCAAATTGGAAATCATATGATGAAAATAAATGAAAGAAAATGAAAGACATATTCTGGGTCATTGGATTAAGGTGACCTGGAAGGGAGTGGAGGTATACATTGTGTGCGAAGACATGAAAGCATAATTTTATGAAGTGGAAATCTATAGGAGTTTTATGTAAATTCTGCAGGATATATGAGGAGAAGGATGAAATGAGACAACCACAGGCGACTCTCAATTTACCAGCGTATTATGCAGGAGTGAGGTCATGGTTTGCCTCAAATCAATTGTAAGCAGACCATATAAACTCTAGGCACACTCTGGCTAACCAGTAGTGGTATAAACTGCCAGAAATAAAAATGATAGAATATGTCTTCTTGGACTATTTTAGAGATTTAGCAATTATAAAAGAAAGCAAGCAAGTGAAATGTTGAGTAAAGACTGAGAAATTCAGATATATTTTTTGATTGTCAGGGTGATTGTGTTTTTGACCATATGCCAGAGAACGTGTTTCAGAGTCTGAAGTGTGGGGAATAGCCACAGAGGCTCAGAGCCTAAGATTTATTTTGCAGTGGAAGTAGGGTGATGGGTACTGTTTCTCTCTGTATATCTACTTCTCAGTTCAGCCTTTGCTCTCCCCTTTTAATTGATGTTTAGTTATGTATCATAAATTCAAAGATTTTAAATATACAAATATCTATATATTTTATGTAGATTCCCATTTAATTCACACCTCATCAAAATACAGGATATTTCTATCATTCTAAAATGTTCTCTCAAACAAAAAAAGTTTATTTATTTATTGAGAGAGAGAGAGTGAGCGAGCACATGGTAGGGGTAGAGAGAGAAGATCCCAAAGCAAGATCCACACTGATAATGCATAGCCTGATGTGGGGCTCAAACTCACAAAATGTGAGACCATGACCTGAGATGGATTCAAGAGTTGGATGCTTAACCAATTGAGCCACCCAGGCGTCCCTATCCACTCTCCTCTTAATGGACATTGCTGTTGTTTCCAGTTTGTTGTTAGTGCTATAAACATTTATGCGTACGCCTTCTTTGAGAGATCTCACTTTTTAAGATTAAAAAAAAAAAAGCCCCTTTGAATAATGGCCAGATACTTACTAAGTCTTAATCCACAGGACTTGTAACTGTTCTTTGGAGAAAGATCTTTGCAAATGTAATAAACTAAGGAGTTAGAGATGAGGAGATTCCCTTGTATTAGTTCAATGAGGCCTAAATACAATTGCACAGACCTTGTAAGAGAAAGGCAAAGGGTGCGTGGAGAGACTCAGGGAAGGAAAGGAGGCAAGATAACCAAGGAAGCAGAGATTGGAGTGATGTGGCTTCAGCCCAGGGACTCTTGAAGCCAGCAGCCACCGAGAAACTGATTTTCCTCTCAAGCCCTGTGAGGGATCCCATCCCTTTCCAGCCTCTAGGACTGTAGAAAAATAAATTCCTGTCATTGTAAGCCACAGAGTTTGTGATAATTTGTTACAGCAGCCTGGAGAATCTAACACACCCTTTCTGCTCTCGCCTACCTTTCTGGCTTTTGACTTTAAAGTGGGAATAGATGCCGGGAGCTTGCTTGGGGAGCGAGGCATGATTTTTCATGTCCATTCTCACTCAACTTTAATTTTTGCATTTCATTCCTGAGTAACCAAAATAAATTATCTTGATACCAAACATAATTAGAAAAGCTTGAGTTGCCACATTAATTGTTTTTTAAGGAGGGAATAATATCTTGACATAGTATACTTCTTTTTTTTAATACTAGAGGTAAAATTAATTTTCCCAAGACCTAGAGAAAAAAAAATCTGGGATTCAAAAAACACCACAAGACAGTGGAGAAAAAGGAATTCTTTTAGCATTATTGTTCAATAACCTGGCATGCATGTTTGTCTACAACCTGCCCCATTTCATTTATTTAACACCACCTTCTTACTACTCACCAAAGCACCTCTGTTAGGTTTACTGAGAGGCTGCGGAGAGTGGCCACAGTTTTTAGTTTATCATTAAACAACGCAATTCATAATTAAGCACATAGTTTCTAATATATGTGAATCTAAGTAGTATAAAGGGACAGGGTATTGATTAAGAGGATCCAGGACCTAAATTCAAATTGTTACCACTCACTAGTAAATAGATTTGAGTTATATAAGTGTTGCAGCTAGAAATATATGTTAATATTGGTACAAATAAAAAAATCCCAGCATCAAACATTATTAATAATAATAAAGCGGGACACCTGGGTGGCTCAGTCGGTTAAGCCTCCGGCTTCGGCTCAGGTCAGATCTCACGTTCGTGGGTTCGAGCCCCGCGTCAGGCTCTGTGCTGACAGCTAGCTCTGGGCCTGGAGCCTGCTTCCAGTTCTGTGTCTCCTTCTCTCTCTATCCCTCCCCCTCTCATGCTCTGTCTCTCTCTATATCAAAAATAAATAAAACATTTAAAAAAATAATAGTAATAATAAAGCAATACTTTTAAAAATCCATGATAGTATCCTATTGTGATTCTGATTGAGGGAAAAATGCTTTATTAGTCTTTTTAGGTTTAGACTACTATAACAAAATACTATAGAGTAGATGGCTTCAACACAATGTTATGCCGGGTATGATTAATTTAACTGCATTGTATTAGTGTGGGTTAGTATTCATACTCTTTTTTAAAAATTTTTAAATGTTTTTATTTTTGAGAGAGAGAGAGTGTGAGCAGGAAAGAGACAGAGAAAGAGGGAGTCACAGAATCCGAAGATAGGCTCCAGCCTCTGAACTAGCTGTCAGCACAGAGCCTGACATAGGGTTCGAACCCACAATCCTTGAGATCATGACCTGAGCTGAAGCCGGATACTCAACCAACCGAGCTACCCAGGCGCCCCAGTATTCATTCTCTTGAATCTAACTATGTTCTCAGTGGTTTAAATACTCCAAACAGAATTACCTTAGTTTCTTTTGCTTTCTCTTTATATCCCAAAATAATTAAAATAACAAAAAATATTACAAATATCAAAAAGTCTGTAAGCCAAATATGAAAGGCATTTAAAAAATATTTATCCATCCATCCATCCATCCATCCATTCACTTTTATTCAGAGCTCATCATGATAAGATCCACTTATCATCTTAATCCACTTCATCTCTTTCACCCATACCCCTCTGGTAATCATGTTTGTTTTCTATTTAAGAGGGTTTTTTTTCTCTTTTTCATTTGTTGATTTTTGTTTCTTATTCCACATATAAGTGAAATCATGTGGTATTTGTCTTTGATTGACTTATTTCACTTGGCATATAGCCTCTGAATCCAACCACATTGTTGCAAATGGCAAGATTTCATTCCTTTCTTTGGCTGGGTAATAACCCATTGTATACATATACACCACATCTTCTTTATTCATCTATCCATGGACACTTGGGTTGCTTCCATAATTTGGCTATTGTAAATATTGCTGTTATACACATAAAAGTGCATGTATATATTTTTTGAATTAGTGCATTTTTGGGGGGTAAGTACCCAGTTGTGTGGTTCCTGGATCATAAGATAAATATAATTTTAATTTCTTCACATGAACGTGCATTCTCACTAATAGGGAAGAGAGTTCCTTTTTCTTCACATCCTTGATGACACTTGCTGTTTCTTATGTTGGTTTTTTTTTTTTTTGCCATTCTGACAATATCAAATAGTATCTCCAGGTTGTTTTAATTTTCATCTCCTTGGTGATTAGTGATGTTGAGCATCTTTTCATGTGTCTGTTGGCTATCTGAATGTCTTTGGAGAAATGTCTGTTCATTTCTTCTCTCCATTTTCAATTGGAAGTTGAACTGTATAAGTTCTTTATATATTTTGGATACTAATCCTATATTGGATATATCATTTGCAAATATCTTCTCACATTCAGTAGATTTGCTTTTAGTTTTATTGGTTTTTTTTTTCCTTTGTTGTGCAAAATCTTTTTTTAATGTTACCCCAATAGTTTATTTTTGCTTTTGTTTCCCTTGCCTGAGGAGACATATCTAGAAAAAAGTTTCTGCTGCTAGTGTGGGAGAAGTAACTGCCTGTGCTCTCTTCTCAAATTTTTATGGTTTCAGGTCTCACATTTAGGTCTTTAATCCATTTTGAGTTTATTTCTTCATATGTTGTAAGAAAATAGTTCAATTTCATTGCATGTAGCTGTCCAGTTTTTCCAACACCAGTTTTTGAAAAGACTGTCTTACCCATCGTATTTTGCTTCTTTTGTCAAAGATTAATTGGCCATATAAGTGTGAGTTTATTTTTGGGCTCTCTGTTCTATTGATCTATATGTCTATTTTTGTGCCAGAACCATACTGTTTTATATTAACTCTGCTGTACAATTTGAAATCTGGGATTATGATACCTTTATCTTTGTTCTCCTTGATTAAGATTGCTTTAGCTATTAGGGGTCTTTTGTGGTTCCATACCAATTTTAGGATTATTTCTTCTAATTTTGTGAAAAGTACTTTTGGTGTACTGATAGGGTTTTCATTAAGTCTGTAGATGGTTTTGGGTAGAACGGACACTTTAACATACTTCCAGTCCATGAGCATCGATTATCTTTCCATGTTGTTTGTGTTGTCTTCCATTTCTTTCATCAGTGTTTTATATTTTCAGGATACAGATTTCTCATCTTCTTCGTTAAGTCTATTCATAGGTATTTTATTATGTTTGGTTCAATTGTAAATGAGATTTTCTTAATTTCTCTTTCTGCTTCATTATTAGTAGATTAGAGATGTAAAAGGTTTTTGTACATTGATTTTATATACTGTGACCAAACTGAATTCATGTATCAGTTCTAGTAGCTTTTCTGTGGAGTCTTCCAGGTTTCCTATGTATAGTACCATGCCATCTGTAAATAATGAATGTTTTACTTCTTTGACAGTTTTTATCATGAATGGATATTATACTTTTTCAAATCTTTTTCTGTATCTATTGAAATTATCATACAGTTTTTATCATTTCTCCTGTTGATGTGAGCTATGGTTACGCCCAGATTACGGGGTCCCCAAAAACCAAGACCACCAGGGAGTCCGAATCATGTATGCAAAAGCAAAGGGCATTAATTCGGGCTTAAGCTCAGACTCTCAGACCTCACCAATGCAGTGGATCCATGCTGAGAGCCCCAATCATCAGCCGAGCAGGATTTTTATTACAGTAGGGGCAGGGGATGGGGTGAAAGGTGGGATGAGGGGCAGGGATTACAATATGATAGGATGGTGCATCGGCAGAGGTTGGTGCTGTGCAGGGTGATTGGCTAATTTAAAACTAAGCAGGCCTAAAAAGTAGTGGGAATGCCAAGTACCTTTCTGGTGTCTCATGATTGGCCCGGGCTAGGGGTGGTACTCGTTTGGGCAATAGGTAGATGTGGGTCTTTTTTTTTTTTTTTTTTTTTTTTTTTTTGCCGCTGCTGAATCACTCCTGGGAAAACAGTAACTTAGGCCTTCTAGTTTCTGAGGCTTATTTGAAGCCTGTCATGTGTTTGGCTCTTCAGTATCAGGTTGATTGATTTGTGAATATTGAACCACCCTTGCATCCCAGGAATAAATCATTCGATCGTTGTGAATGACTTTTGTAACATATTTTTGGACTTGGTTTGCTAATATTATGTTAAGGATTTTTGCATCTGTGCTTATCAGAGGTATTGGCTTGTAGGTCTCTTTTTTTGTATGTCTTTATTTGGTTTTGGTAACAAAGTAATGCTTACCACATAGTATGAACTTGGAAGCTTTCCTTCTTCCAGTTTTTGGAATAGCTTGAGAAGAATAAGAACTAACTCTCTTTTAAAAGTCTGGTAGAATTTACCTGTGAAGCCATCTGGTCCTGGACTTTTGTTTGTTGAGAGTTGGTTTGTTTTTTGTTCGTTCGTTTGTTTTTATAGAATGTTTTCTTTCTTTCTTTCTTTCTTTCTTTCTTTCTTTCTTTCTTTCTTTCTTTCTTTCTTTTTTTTTTTGAGAGAGGGAGAGAGAGCATGAGCAGAAGAGGGTCAGAGAGAGAGGGAGACACAGAATCTGAAACAGGCCCTAGGCTCTGAGCTAGCTGTCAGCACAGAGCCCGTTGCGGGGCTTGAACCCATGAACCATGAGATCATGACCTGAGCCAAAGCCAGACGCTCAACAGACTGAGCCACCCAGGCACCCTTGGAGTTTTTTGATTACAGATTCAACCTTATTGCTGGTAATCAGTCTGTTCAAATTTTCTATTTCTTCCTGATTCAATTTTCGGAGGTTATATGTTTCTAGGAATTTATCCATTTTTTTCTAAATTGTCCAATTCATTGGCAACAATTTTTCATAATCTTTGTATTTCTGAGTATCAGTTGTCATTGTCTCTCATTTTTATTTTGTTTGAGTCCATTCTCTTTTCCTCTTTTTCTTTTTCTTTTTTTGATGAAACTGGCTAAAGTTTTAACAATTTTGTGATCTTTTCAAAGAACCAAATCCTGGTTTAATCAAACTGTTATTTTTTTTCCATTTCTATTTCATTTATTTCTGCTCTAACATTTGTTATTTGCTTTCTTCTGCTGGCTTTGGGTTTTGTTTGTGTTCTTTTCCTTGTTCCTTTAGGTATAAGGTTAGTTTACTTATTTGAGATTTTTCTTGCATCTTGAGGTAGACCTGTATTGCTATAAAATTACCTCTTAGAATAGTTTTTGCTGCATCCCAAAGATTTTGGACCAAGTGTTTTCATTTTCATTTGTCTCCATGTTTTTTTTAATTTTCTTTTTGATTTCTTGAATGGCCTATTCATTTATTAGTAACTTGTTATTTAACTTCCATGTATTTGTGTTCTTTCCAGAATTTTTCTTATAGTTGATTTGTAATTTTAATAGCTTTGTGATTAGAAATGATACATGGCATGACTACAGTCTTTTTGAATTTGTTGAGACTTGTTTTGTGGTTTAAAATGTGATCTCTTCTGGAAAATGATCCATGTGCACTTGAAAAATATTTGTATTCCACTATTTTAGAATGAAATGTTTTGACTATATCTTTTAGATTCACCTGGTCCATTCATAGCTACTGTTTCCTTGTTGATTTTCTGTTTAAATAATCTTTCTATTGATGCAATTGGGTTGTTAACATCTCCTACTACTATGGTAGAACTATTGATTTCTGCCTTTATGTTTATTAACAGTTACTTTATGTATTTTGTTGCTCTCATGTTGGGTGCATAAATATTTATAATTGTATCTTCTACAAGATTATTTCCTTTATGGTTATAAGCTGTTCCTTTTTGTCTGTTGTTAGTCTTTGTTTTAAAGTCATTCTGTTTGATGTAAGTATTGATACCCCAGCTTTGTTTTCACTCCAATTTGCATGATAAATATTTGTCCATCCCTTCACTTTTCAGTCTGCATCTGTCTTTAGGTATAAAATGAGTCTATTATAGGCAGCATATGGATGTTTCTTACTTTTTTTTATCCATTTTATCACCCTAGGTCTTCTATTGGAACATTTAGTTTATTTATATTTAATTATTGATAGGTACGTACTTGCTATTTTGTTACCTGTTTAATGGTTTTTTTTTTTTTTTTTGGTAGTCCTTTCTGTTCTTTTCTTGCTTTCTTCTTTCATGGCTTGCTAATTTTCTTTAGTAACATACTTGAATTCTTTTCTGTATGTTATTTGCATATCTATTATTGGTTTGGGATTTGTGGTTTTCATTAGGTTTATGTATAACATCCTATACAAATAGCAGTCTATTTTAAGTTGAGAATCACAGAAGTTTGAACCCATTCTAAAAGCACTAAATTTATGACCCTCTCACTTTATTATCTTCCTTGACACCAGATACATGATCAGGATTTGAGAAGTTACTGTATCCCGCCATTTCTGAAAAAAAAAAGCACATATAATACAGAGGACTGAATTCCCTATGTTTCAGGCTCTCTGATGTAGTTTGGATACAATGCTTGGCAAATTTGTTTTAAAAATTGCAAAATATACTCATCATTTAAGAGATAAACTAAATATATAAATGTGTGTGTACTGTTTAACAACCAATAATTAAATAATCCTTAAATTCTTATCAATTATATTGAGGACACTGTCAATATATTAAACTATATGTTCTATATGTTCTTCCATCATGACATCCTCCTTTGCTTTCTTCCAGACTGTTATGTAGAAATTGGGTTAATGATGTATTTGTTTTCCAACATACTCCAGTTGGATTTTCTCCTAAGAAAAAGAAAGACATGAGATCCAAGCAATAGATTGCCCAACCCAAAACATGAATGAAGGGAGTTCTCAGGAAATTCGAGAAAGAAAATATCAGTAACACATTCATGCAACAGGCCAGGAAGCCAACTCAAATTGGAGAAGAAAAAGGATTTAAGTAACACTAGCTCAATGGAGAAATAAATGTGGAGGGGAATTGGAGGAGTCTAAGTTCTGCTAAAGATTTTGAGGATGAATAAGAAGTTAAACTAAATGAAAATGTCAATGGAGTTATCAACTCCAATAGTAAAATATAAACAAACTCCAACTACAACATTATTAAATAAAGGAAATATTATGTTGCACTATACAAGTTACCTGAGAATAACCTTTACAAAAATGAAATAATATCAATCTCAATTATTCAAAAAATGCAACAATATAGACTTGGAAGGGTTTATCCTCTTATGTGTGTCTGTATATTTGTGCATGTTTGTGCATAAAATGTGGACCACAAATGAGAGCTAAATACTGGCTCATCATCTGTATTAAGAAGTCAATACATTGGGGTTAAAAAAGAAGAAAAAACCTTTTTAGTTATCAATATCTATATAAATATTAGTAGAAACAGTTGAACTATGAAAAATACTTGTCTCTTTAAGAAACATGAGGGATAACTAACATTTACAAGTATATCTAGGGGGGCACCTGGGTGGCTCAGTCAGTTAAGGATCTGACTTTGGGTCAGGTCATGATTTCACGGTTTGTGAGTTGGAGCCCCACACTGGGGTCTGTGATGACAGCCCAGAACCTGGAGCCTGAGGATTCTGTGTCTCCTTCCCTCTCTCCTTCCCTCTTCCCTTCTCTCCCCGACTCATGCTGTATCTCTCTCTCTATTTCTCTCAAAAATAAATAAACATTAAAAGTATGTCTAGGGATTCTACAAAAATATAGTCAATTTTTGAAATAATGTAAGAAAATATATTTATGTATATTCTGTTATTTTTATTGAGATATTTGCTGATGGGTAGATGTAAAATATTAGCAACCATGAATGGGAAGTGATTTGTTTCCCTAGACCAGTTTTTATTTTCCCATTGACATGATTATTAATTTGGGGCTTTTAGCTTTGTGATTCACTTTTTTAAACATGAAAAGTTCAGTAAGGACAATTATTTTATACTATCCACAGAGACTTTATTTCATTTTATGAACATATTTGCATTTATGGTAATGTTACTGACAGTATACTATAAATATAGAAATGTTGGCAACAATATTTTTTATCCATTTTTATCTTTTTTTCTTATATTCTAAGAATGAAATATGTGGTGTCAGTTGTCCATAGGGTAGGAATAGATATAGACCTCCAATTCTAATTTCTTCTCATACTAAATTATGATATACTGCCATCCTGTGCAACATGGGGATTTGTAAAAAGATTAAAATTACGTCATTTTTTGAGTAATACTTATAGCTTATTTAGTTTTTCCCAAATTTTATCACTTCTGGGCAACTCACTATAGTTTTATATCCAGTCTCTTTGGTCTCTCTAGTATTAAATTGGTTTACCCTTTAGACAAAAGTTGTAGTTTATAGCAGCGATTCAAAATGATTTTTCTGAGATTCTAAAATATTTCTAAGTCAGTGTTTCTGTAGTTATTAGAGTCATATTTTTGTAATGACTACAGAGACCCAAGATGCTACCAAAGATAAAAGTGGTTTTTCGCTAAAGTACTCTTGATTATTTTCATAAATATGATGGCAAAATAATTCAAATTTAAACAGTAAATATAATTATTCTAACTTTTCTCTTTCTTATGGAATATGTGAAGTTTTAATGAGTATTTGAAGTCCTAGAATTTATTATCATTTTGAATTTGCACATATCCCATTAAATAGATAAATAGCTGTTTTCCCTTTTGATCTCCATAGTTTTGAATAAATAAAAGGAAAGCCATCTGTTTATATGTGTCCAAAGATTTGTGTGACTTCTAAGTACTGAATTATGCATTCTGTATAAATAGATTTTTTCTTTTATTTGTTATTTTTTAATATAATTTTGAACTGAATTCAATTTTATTGTGAGGAAATAGCTACCCTAGCTAGAGATGGACAGCTACACAGGCTATAAAGGAAAATTAATTCATATTACACCATAGATGACCAAGAATCCTATCTGTGTTTGGAGTAATATACCAGGAAAAGTGCTCACTCATGTAGTTTATGAGTGTGGTAATCAAATGTGACCAAAATGCAATGTGGTATAACAGGAGTTATTTCAAATATAAATATGTTCAGATATAATTTAAATAAACTTGTCAATATATAAAAGGCTATAAAAGGGAAATACAAGATTTTAGTAGAATATTCTTATTTTCTTAGAATAATATTATTAAGAGAAATTGATTAAAATTATTTTATGAAACATCTTTTTGTTGTAAAATAAAGTTATAGTGTAAGTAAAATGCAGGTCTTGTAAAGTATGACATTTTATTTATTATTTATTTTTTTATTTTTTATTATTGCCAAGTTAGCTAATATAAAGTGTAGTCTTGGCTTTGGAATAGCAAGCCATGGTTCATCACTTACATACAACACCCGGTGCTCATCCCAACAAGTGGCCTCCTCAATGCCCATCACCCGTTCCCCACCCCCACCCCCATCAAACTTCAGCTTGAAGAGACTTTTATGATTTGCGTCCCTCTCTGTTTTGTATCTTGTTTTTCCTTCCCTTCTCCTTTCCTTTTTCATCTGTTAAGTTTCTCAAATTCCACATATCAGTGAAATAATGTGATATCATGATATTTGTCTTTCTCTGAATGACTTATTTTGCTTAGCCTAATATCCTTTAGTTCCACCACCTTGTTGCAAGTGGCAAGATTTCATTATTTTTCATCACTGAGTCCATTGTGTATATCAAAGTATGGCATTCTAAAACACTAAATATTTGAAACTTAATATGTCTTACCAATTTCAGAGTAAACCAATGAATATAATATATAAACATGATTTTCATCTTTGATATAACTTATCATTATACACCTTTCTTTTAACTGTCATATGGATAGTTTTCACTTCTTAAAGGACAGTATTCAACACCTACTTATGTCTTCACTATCATGATATCTAATATAAATTATTATTGGTGTGATGCTAGGAGCCGCATCAGCCTTGCTGGATGACACAGTGAGGAAATGGCAGATGTTTGCACAGTTCCTGCCGTGAGAGGTGAAACTGGTATCTCCTTCTGCTACTACTGCTCGTGTGAAAATAAGCCTGTTGTCATTAGTTAGGCCTTACAGCATTCCAAATCAGACCAATATTCCCCACACAGCTACCCCATAAGAAAAAACATTTTCTTGTCCCTGCATAAGAGATTTGGATCAAAACATTATAAATGTTTGACAAAATGCTCTAATGAGCCTTGCAGACCCAAAACAGAGACTTGAAGGGGTTAAAAACACAAAAATTGCATTTGAGTCTTGCCCAGGGTAAAGGAGCCTAATTTGGAGGTAATAAATAAAAACAAGGTCAAAAATATAGTCCATTTGAGTCTGGTCCGAAGAGAATTGGAGCCTAAATTGGAGATTAGAAGTAGAAGACAAGGTCAGAACATGATCCCCTCCCAAGGTCTACATGTGACAAATATCCTCCCTTATACTGACTTCAGTTATGAGGATGCATAAGAATGTGGGAAACCCAGGTCCAAGGCCAACGCACATAGGGCCCCCATTGTGCTTGCATCAAAAAAAGGGCTTTCTCAAACAACTTGTTAATAAACATTGTTTTTCTCTTTTCTTTTTTCTCTCTTGCAATTTATAAGCCAATCATAATAACTCTTAGCCTATCTATATACAACTTAACCTATGTTTTAATCTTAGATTTACTAACTGAGATAATATGTATGTTATTCCTGTTTTTTTTACTAAAAACATCCTGTTATATTCTTGGTTATAAGATTTATTCAACCTCACTGTAAGTGCCTTACATGATTCAGTTGTAGCTTGTTAATGAAAAACAAGTAATAATTATTGGCAAAAAAACAACACATACAAAATAAGATAGGTTTGTTATTTTCTTAATCTGGGAGACTGGTGTCAAGAATGAATGGGAGGGTTCTATAAAATATTTCTGTAAAACTTGTTTCTTTACACTTTTGATGATTAAAGCATCTTATCACTAAAAATTAGTCACTGAATACAATTCCTATTTTCTGATGTCATGTTATTGCTTGTCAATAAAAAAAGACAGCAAAACAGTCAGAGCAGGGATGCCTGCCTGGTGATCAAGAAAGAAACTTGTGGCTCTCTCTCCACTCTCTCGTGCCAACACCGTCCATCCTTCAGGGAACCCTGGATCTGGGCTCTGGCAGTGCTGTCTCACTGAATTCACTCTCCTTTATTTATTCAAATGCATATAACTATCCCATTACATATAGATTTGGTCATTGTTTAAGATCATTGAAAAAATTAAAATGGCTTTAACTTTTAATATGTAAGTATCCCTTTCATCATTCTTTATTTTTGAAAATGAAAAAGAAAGAAATTATTTTCAGAGTGTATCAGTCAGAGATGATGCCCAGAGAGGTGTATCACGTATCATTGCTATTAAGTAAACTTCATAATATCACTACTATTTTGTGCACTAAGTGTATAGGCAACTGGATGCCTTGTTCTGCTTATAGAGAACATAAATTTGTTTAATCATTAAAGTGAATGTTTAAGCCTCAATGTTAGAAAGACAATTTTGCAAAGTGAAAGAGACAAGGTAATGGGTAAAATAATGCAAAATGCTTAGAAGAAACTTTTCTTTTGAAACTGGAAAATGAATTCTACAAAATTTGATGTATTATTTGAAATGCATCTCCTATATTTTATATGGGATGCACTGTCCTGGTACAATGCTGAGAAGGTTTATGATAACATTGTGATGGCATTGTATAAAAGTTATGCTACAGTTCATACACAACATTTTTATTATGAAAAGAAAAGAAATTCTTGTTATTGTTGGTAAAGGGATTCATATTTTTAATCATTTCAAGGGTAGGCTGAATAAACACTTATTAATAATAGTAATATTAATAACTGAAATGAATAGGCACTATGTGCAAAGCACTAATAAGCACATTGTATGGACTATTCAATTTAATTTGATTGATTATGGCTATATCTACATAATAGCAATGATTTAAAAAATCCTAATGTATGAAAAGGTGATTCACATATATTTTTAAATACTTGAAAATACTTGAAACATTTATGTAACTGTAATATATTGCCTATTTAATTGATTGTGCATATATAAATGGTAAAGTCTTTGTGTTGGAGCTCTTAATACTATTTGACTACAAAGCAAAATTTAAGTGCCCAGTTAATTGCAAAATCATTGGGATATGCTTTTTGTTATGATGGGAAGGTAAGTTCAAGGTATGATGAAGGTCTCTCCTATAATGATAGAAAAAATATAAAGAGAATAAAAGTTAAAATCAATTAATTAAAATTAATCTGGTAGCTTAATATATTAATGGCCCAGTTAGAGAACAGAAAATTGGCATGAATATCTTTAAGATTAGAGAGAAATCTTATTTTTAAAAAAAATTTTTATGTCTTTAATTTATTTTGAGAGCCAGAGACAGAGAGTGAGCAGCAGACGGGCAGAGAGAGAGGGAGACACAGAATCTGAAGCGGGCTCCAGGCTCTGAGCTGTCAGCACAGAGCCTGACACTGGGTTCGAACCCAGGAACTGTGAGATCATGACCTGAGCCGAAGTCGGATGCTTAACCCACTGAGCCACCCAGGCAGGCACCCCAGAGAAATCCTATTTTTTATGACCATGGAAGAAACTAAAAATATAAGATTAAGTCACACTAACTCAACACAGTCATCTTTGTTTTGTTCATGATCCATGGGTATTGTAGGAGAGGAAAATAGAGTGAAGGTATGGACATCCAGACTGGAGGATGTACAGGACTGCATCTTTCAAATCTTTGATTCTGCCACAGTTGTGTGGATGAAAACAGATCCATAATTTCATAGGTAAATATTTGTTAAGTTAAAGATTTTTCAAAACCTAAATTGTAGGAGCAACATTTAGCATGTTCTTTTTTTTTCCACATGCCAAAGCAAAGGGCATTTATTATTACGGCTTAGGCTGGCGGGGCCTAAGCTCAGGCTCACAGACTTCACCAGCGCAGTGGATCCATACTGAGAGCCCCGAACAAGGGCTGAGTAGGGTTTTTATGGGGTTTAGGAAGGGGGAGTTACAAGAAGTTGTGACATCCAATCATTATTGTATAACAGCATTGGCAGTAACTCGAACCATACACATTGTCCAGAGTGTTCGTTACTTTTGATGGGACCCAATTACAACATTTAGAGTACCTTTAAAATCAACCACTTACAGGGCGAGCCTAGGATCTTGTTCGGGGACTATCAGGTTAACTTTTTAACATTAGTGACAGGGTCCTATCTAAAGTTCCCATCTACAGACCTCACCCTTAGGAATGTGGAGCGTGGTAGCTGGCCTTTCCTGATTGGATACCGCAAGGCGGTCTCTCCTGCCTCGGGTAATGTGTAACCGCCCAATAATTCCGAGAGCATGTTCTTAAAGAGAAAATGCATCTGAGAGTTCTAATATGCATGTGGTGGGGGGATGAGGGACTGAAATATTCATTCAGAAACAGAGATCTGATCCTCATATTTCTAACCCAAGACTGAGAAATATAGGGGCACCTGGGTGGCTCAATCAGTTAAGCATCTGACTTCGGCTCAGGTCATGATCTCAAGGTGTGTTCATTCGAGCCCTGTGTAGGGCTCAGAGCTGACAGCTCAGAGCCTGGAGTTTGTTTCGAATTCTGTGTGTGTGTGTCTCTCTCTCTACAACCCCCACCCTACTCCCGCTCAAAATCTGTCTATCACTCAAAAATAAACATAAAAAAAATTTTTTTAAAGATTGAGAAACATGTCATCACCTCTGCCAATTGCTCTGCAAGCTTTGAGTACATGGGCGCAGTGACAATGGTGACCGGACTGAACTGGAATGAGCTTGCCCACAAAGAGTGTGGGTTGCTAGTACCCCTCTTGGCTTTTAAGTTGATGATCTCTGAGGGGCAGCTGCCAGATACTGTCAGATGCAGTCAGATTCTGCTAGAGTGAGATGAAAAATCACTTGGCAGATAGATGCTCTGTTTCCAGTGGTTAAAAGAGCAGGCAGAACTGAGGTCTAACTTCTCTGAGTCTTTCCCTTTGAAATGATATGGAAATCTGTTAGGCTTCACACCCTGAATAAGGGGAACCCCCTCTCATGGCTGGAGCAGTTTCCATTCTGAGACTAGGAAAACGAGTCTCTATTCCAAAAGAGAAATTATAAGTCACCCTAAATTGCTCTCAGTCTCTTTGGTGTTCTCCATCAAACAAAAGGAAGATCTTCAGTTTTTAGCAGGAGTGGTGTATAAGAAAGACCTATATACAAGTGTGTGGAGAGAAAATTCAAATATTGGGGAGACTTCTAAAGCTTGGTGGTTTAAAGATTTGGTTTAGCTCTTTTAATTTGTTTATTATCATGTATAACACTGCCACATGAAATGATGTGATTCTTTAATGATTTGCAATGGGTCATGTGAGAGGTATAAAACCAAGGATGTGTTACTCCTAGATACCAAGGATTTGTTACTCTTAGATGTGTCCTAAGCAAGATTGAATTTTGATCTATAAATACTTTTGTGTATAGAGACAGACTGAAAATATTGCTGGTGTTTAGTTCCAGACCACCACAATAAAGCCTATAACACAATAAATAGGTCGAATTAATGTTTTGATTCCCCAGTGCATATAAAAGTTATGTTTTTACTAACATTATGTCAAAAAAAACAATGTATGTACCTTACTTAAAAAATATTGCTAAAAAATGCTAACCATCTGAACTTTCAGCAAGTCATAATCAGCAAGTAGAATAATAATGAAAAAGTTTGAATATTGTGAGAATTAACAAAATGTGACACAGAGACAGGAAGTGAGCAAATGCTATTGGGAAAATGGCGCCAATAGATTTGCTCAATGTAGGGTTGCTACAAACATTCAACTTATAAACTCAGTATCTGAGAGGCACAATAAACAAGGTATGCCTGTTCTAATTAATAATTAGTTCTAGGATAATTAATGACACCTCTAGGGATGCCTAGGTGTCTCAGTTGGTTAAGTAACCAGCTCTTGATTTCAGCTCAGGTCATGGTATCTCGGTTCATGGGATCGAGCCCTGAGTTAGGTTCTGTTCTGACAGCCTGCTGGGGATTCTCTCTCTCTCTCTCTGTCTTTTCCCCACTTATTCTCTCTCTTTCTCTCTTTCTTTCCCTTTTCCTCCCTCCCCTGCTTGTGAACTCTCTCTCTCTTTCAATAAATATACATATATATATTTAAAAAATAATAATACACCTCTAAAACATGCAAAATAACCAACATAGTGTTTTCTGCTATGTTTTAAGCAAAAAGACTACACTAGTCTCCTAAATATTGGCAATACATTTTTCATGCCTTTTAAGTAATAGAAATAAAAGTACCTTAATTATAGACTCTGTAAATCAAACCTGATGTTTATATTTTCTGTCATTGCTGCAAAAAAAAAAAAAAAGTGTTTTTGGTCATCACTAACACTTAGACAACTTTTGGTTTCAAGTTACAGAAATGCCTGCACAGGCCCCACTGGTCTAATCACTGGATGTAAGTGTTCAGAGAAAATTTGTTTTTTGTCTCTCTGTCTTTGTCTCTCTTTTTCCTTCTACTATAGATAAAAATGCCACCTAAGATGGTAACTGAAAAGCTAGTTTCTACAACTTTCATCTCTCATATGACCATAACATTACCCTTTCTAATAACAAAGTCCCAAAGAAGGCTGTGACTAGCCTAGCTACATCTCATGTACAACCCTAAGACAATCTCTGTAGCAGGAGATTGGGGAGATATCTGATTGTTTAACTCAGAGCCTAGTCCACTTCTGTCAAAAGAATGAGATGCCATCTTTGACAGCACCACCTCATTCCCTACGAGATTCAAAGCATGAGACGGTCCTCAAAGGAAAGGATACTGGACTAGGAGTTTGCATCCACCATGATGGACACCAAGCCTTCTGGCTTGAATTGCAGTGTAAACATATCAGTATTAAAATAGTTTTTACTTACCATATTGGGAGGCCTTTCAGAAAATGACATCAGGTATTTTAACAGAGATGATTAGTTCAATGGGCACTGAAGGACTGTAAAGACAAAGACAACTTGGGGGACTCTCAGAAATCGTAACTTCAAGAAAGAGCTAGCTCCTCTATGTCTGGGAGAACACTTCACTCCCCCACAAAAGGTTGGGATTGTCAGAACCTGGAAGACAGAGGGAGCCCTGAAGTGCCGGGGCCCTGTTACCTGAAAAAGTATTGGCTCACTAGTGCTGGTTTCTATGAGGAGTCATCATGAGGCTCCTTCTTGGGATGTGGAAATACAAACTGAAAACAGATGCTAGATGCCTCTTGAAGGTGAAGAATGTCTGCTGAAGTAACGATGAAAGGAAAAGAATATGAAACAAGGAGCAGTGAGGCCTTCTTCCCCATCTAGCCATCCAGTCTCCTTTCAGAGGTCCCTGCTGGCAGAGCCTAACAACTTTCAGCTAGGAAAGCAGAAAGCTTATAGAGTCCCAACCTCAGCATCACAAAAAAGACACTAAAAGTGTGGATCATGAAGCTGAGAGACAATGGCTTAATAACCAGCATGTTGATAATGGCAGCATCAATCCTGCGTTAGCTGGAGAACATTGTATGCGTTACCAATGGGTTTTTGTCTGTATCTAGAGGTACAATAAGAGAAGCATACCCATTACACGCCAGTTGCCACCAGTCCCTTCTTCCACTCAATGCCATCTCACTACCCACTCATTTCTGAAAACATTGTAGTCTTACATCAGTTATTTCTACCCAAGTTGAAATTTCTGGAATCATATTCTACTTAGAACTTGGAGCACATTTATCACCTTTCAGGGAGGAGATATCTGAAACTCTTTTTTGGATTGTGAATGCACAATGATCAGCAGTTTTTTTCTGAGAGGACAGGTCTATGTTCATCATTTCCCTTCATATTAATTAATCCCCTCTGCCTCAGGAGCTCTAGCTTACAAAGGAGCTGCACACCCATGGGCCACCTGTACTCGGGCTTAACAGAGACAGTTGAGCACATAGACTCTGTTGGCAATTGGAACGAAGACCTATTCTGTAGTTTCCTTTCTTGGAATTCCTCACCAACACCTCTCTCATATATGAAGAATTTAATATGAGAATTCGACAGTTGAAGTTCTCTGAAAATATTGCTTATTTCTAGCCTATTTGAGTAGAAACAGTTTTCAGAGTTGTTTTCCTTTAAATTCTAAACTTTTTGTTAAAAAACTAAAATTTTTGAAGAAAAATTTCATAGTTTCAATTCAGTTCTACTTGTTTTTCTTTTTTTTTCTTATTATTCTTCTTTCCTCAGAGAACATCCTATTTTTCCCCCAGAAATACTGAATTGAAGTATTGCCTGATTTTTTCAGTCAACCTTAAACTTAATGATGGATATAAGAAAAAATAGAAATAGAACTTTCTTATGAAAAGATGTATTTTGAATCCCATTAGGAGCACTGTAGTATTCATGATAAGCCTACATAAACAATTTGTTTTTGGAAGTGCTCAGTGTAGCAGTGGAAAAGTTTAATGTGGAATCTCGCCTGAGCTAATTATATGTATTAGCTATGTTGAGTAGTTTGCTAGCCCCGATAACCTTTAAACTTTGGCTGTAAGGGTAATTTACTTAATGGAGGGGCTTAATAGAAATATTGAAACAAATGTACCTCCTTAGATTTACTGAGATTGAATTGGGAAGTTAGAAGACATGAATGTGCTGTGCACACATACTGACAGAAAACCATGTCATTTTAATGATTCATAATTTCTAATTAGCCATGATTATTCTGAGTGGTTGTGGATATACATTTTAATTGTATCACATACTGTAATTTCCAATTTCCACAGAGATGCTGATGAAGTGAAAGTTGTATTGCAAAGTCATCATTTAAATATTTGAGAAATGGAAGGCTTTAGGAGGGATAAATATCCACAGCTCAATTATAACTTCCATTGATTTCAGAAGTCAATTTTCCCCTGTTATATGGATGCCTTTTCCCACTCTCTTCCATAGATCAACATCATGGTGGGGTTTTGGAATTGCGTTGTCTTGTTCTTAGTGGATGAAGAGGATGCTGTACTTCAATTACATTTTTGCCTTTTGGAAGATAAAAGTAATCAGAGGAGCAGAGGTGCTGGACACGGGGAGCAATTATAACAGGAGAGTTCAGTTTGGGTTAGAATCGGGTGCAGAAAGTGGGAAGTCCTCACTTGAGACTCATATTTACATGATTATTTAACAGAGCTACCTGAAGTATTCCTAACAGATTTATTTTGTATTTAGGTTTTAAATTCCAGAGCAAAGAAGTGGTAGGTCTGCAAGAAAAAGACACTAGCCTGGGGGCAGGTGGGTGCCTCAGTCAGCTAAGCAGTTGACTTTTGAATTTCGCTCAGGTCACGATCTCATAGTTCATGACAGTGAACTAACAGGGTGGGGCCTGGTTGGGGTTCTCTCTGCCTCTCTCTTCCCATTCCCCATCCCTCTCCAAAAAATAAATAAATAAACTTAATGAGAAAAAACAGTAAAAGGCATTAGCCTGAGCAAGATACTTGTCCTGCTCACCTATTTATATTTGAGGCCCCAAAATTCAAAGTTACAATTAAGGAGTCCCTTCTATTCCACTGTCCATTTATCATGACCCAAGAAACAGTTTTCCTGAGATTTCATGAATACAGTTAGGGGATTGATTATAAAAAGATACACCTGCATTTAAACTAAGAAATGCATATAATTTGTAGTAGTTAGCCAAAGAAAATTTTATTTATTCAAACTGTCAATGATATAAACTATAAATCTGGAGATTTGGTGTAATATTTCAATTTCTCCTCACCAAGAAAATAATGACAATACTTAGCAAGATATGACTAAGGACCTAGTCTCTGGCTTAGATTAATCACATCTGAATTTATTTTCTTTCATTCTATTTGACTTAGTGTATCCTTCATGTTTATCTTCAGCAACAGCAACAAATTATGTGGTGTCCACATATGGGTACCCATTACTGATTGCAAAAAAAATCACTTAAAATTTATTTAAATTACTATAACTTCACTAAGTAAAATTGTTACAAATTCTGAAAAAATGCATTAATATGTTCAGTCAAAACTAGGTATTAGTGCATGGAATATATACTATATTTGAAACATCTAAAACATCCTCATGGCGATTGCAGTTAAAGGAAACGTAAATGAGAAAGTACTCAGTACAGAACCTGGCACATAGTTAGAACTGTACTACTTTTATTATTACAAATCAAAGTATATTTTTCCTAATAAGGGCTATAAATAGGATAAGACAGACACTACAATGATGTATGTGATCCTCACCTCCATGAAGCTGGTTTAGCAGGCAGGTCAGACAATTAAACAACAAAACCAATAAAAGTTAATAAACATTAGAGACCAAGTATAGGTTTCTTTGGCAATACATAACAGGAGCAAATTTTCCAATTCAGTGGCTACTTTCTTTCTGTACAGTACTGAAGCTCTCATATGAACATGGTGTAAGGGCTCAATATATTTCTCATTTATGGAACGGTGTAATCTGAGCCTTTTTTCTCTGCTGTATTTCCAATTTGTTTTCAATGTTCTCCACAGTCAGTAATTGAATGTGGATTTTACTGCTGATTCTTTTGAAGAAAAAAAAAGAAAGAGTCTTTTTTATTTTGAGTTGGAATTTAAAACTGATATCCAGGTGGGCAAACCCAAATGCTCCTTGACAACTATTTTCAAACTTTATAATTATCCTCTCTAGGTACAGCAACTTAGAGTTTTAATTGTTTTGCCATTTCATACCCAACACTGAATAAGTAATTTTTTATATATAGTATTCTATCACTTCAAATAGATCATAAAGTGTGTGTGTATATATATGTAGAGAGAGAGAGAGAGAACAATTATTTTAAGGTTACTCTTCCTGAGAAAGTACAGAAACAACTATATTGAGAGTTTTTCATGAAAGTCACCAGTGATCAATGACCACATTGCAAAAGAAGTCAGAATTATCAGAAAAGAATGAGTCTTCACATTCCAATCACAACTTAACGGAACATTCCGCAGCTTCTCTAGAGGAAAGATGTTGTATTACAAGATCATAGCTCTCAGGGGTTCCATTTCTGGGCCTGGCAAAGGGCAGGGAGTGTCGAGTCTATAAATGCTGCAGACAACTTTTGCTCTCTATGTCCACCCATGCATCTTTCTGTAGAGAGGGTCTATACTTATTAGCTGTTTCTCAAATGGGATTATGATAGCAAAATGATAAGAAACTATTCTCAAGTGTGTATCAAGTCAATTTAAATCTACAAGAGGGAACCAGATGGCAGCAGAGGTAGTAGGTAAAGTCTCTTCCAATTGAAACGAGGTAACTATTGGTGAGCTTCTCTTCTAGTTTTTGTTCAAAATCCTACAAGATTGATCGCAATGAGTCATCTTTTGGTATGCTCCGGGCAGCCATAAAGTTCCTCTTATGACAGGTTCCTTAAAGGTTAGCTGGCTGATTTGTGACTTACAGTATTCTCTTTCAGCATGTGATTTTTTCCAAAGAAATTTGTGGAGAAAGATTATGAGGAGAAAATGGAATCTTTCTGACATTACGGGTAGTCTTTGTGGCTTCCAGTTTGTAGAGAGGGGGTGGATGGGTTGTACATCATGTTATACCCAGTGACCTGATACTCTTTTGAGGATGCCTTGGGCCTAAAAAAGGACACGAGGCCCTAATGTAGTGTCACCTTATATATAGGTGGCAGAGCGGTGCCATTAACTCTGTGTGGACTGAATAATCTCATGAGAGGCAGCATACTTAGTACCAGTCAAAGCTCAAGACTTGGAGCCATTTTTCCTAGGTTCACATCCTGGCCCTGTCACCCTAGTTACTCTGTTATTCTGGGCAACTCTCTTAATTCTTCCTGCCTCATTTATAAAATAGGGATGGTAGTAAAGTTACCTACTGTACCAGCTTATCCTTAAAATTAGTTGTTTTTATTTGGTAAGAATGTAAAACAGTGGTACTTGGTAAACACTATTTTTTTTAAATCAAATCAAATTCCAAAAGTCCGTGTTGATAGATAAGTATTACCTAAATTTCTGGGAGTTTTATTTTCTATTGATTTGATTGCCTGATACCACTTTCCTCCTTTAAATCTTTTACTTCTCTGAGCAGTAAATTTTTGCTTTTGATGAGAAGGAAAGATGGCCCCAGGTGCTAAGTCAGTTGTGGTCCTGGGCCGTCAGACCAACTGTTAGAGAGACATGTTTGAAAGACCCCACTACTTATTTGTGCATTTGTAAATATGGTAGTTCAGGTTGTTGGGGTTAGAGAAGTGTTTACAAAAAAAAAAATAGGCAAGTGCTAGAGGAAGAAAAGAAGTTAATAATTTGAGAACAGGTTTGGGGAGTTCACTTATATCCACAACTTGCCAAATTCTGATCCAGTTCAAAAACTCTTGGACATTTCAAACCTAGTACTGTCTTAAGATTATTTTACAGGTATGAGTAGGCAAGGGGGGCAGTGATAGAGACTGAATCCAATTCAAGCAGCAATCCATAATACAATGTTACCTTCAGAAGGAACATTTTTCTTCTCAACATTGAGATATACAAATAAATTGGGGTACAGGTCTTATTGTTTCACCTTAAACCTGTTGAGCTAAAAAAATACATTTGTTGTTTCTAAAGCTCTTAATCAGACTTAAGCCAAAAGACACCAGAACATTTTTCAACTTTCTAATTATTCTTTTTAAATGAAAGTTAAGTTTTCTGCATATTGTCATTCAGGGTTTGCCTCCATCCTGAGCTATTGCAACTATAATTCACAGCAGTAATCACTTACCATACTGGAGACTTCTAGTTACTAAAGATTTTAGATTAAAGTGTTCCCAGTGGATAGTAGAGTAATATCATAGATTCTATTGAAACTAATTCTCAATAAGATCTATCACTGAAGTAAATTTTCTAGATAAATCAACTCTCCAATTGCCATTATTGGTAACATAGACTCTGCAATGCCTCTCTGCATATGTAAAAGATATCCTCCTAATTTATTTTGCTTCTGTGTGCAGAGTAAGACAATGATGTATGAAATAGCATTTCCCAAATTTAGCGCATCCTACAAACAACCTGGAGAACTGATCTATGTTGGGCTTTGATATCTTTATTTTAAACAAATGTCTCTAGTGTTTTTAGAATCAGTGAAACCTGTCAATGTCAATTGAAATGCAAAATGGTTCAGATTTACCAGGATGTTTGTGAGACAGTGGACAGTTTTTTGCGACTTAACAGAATTATTTTTTTCTTCTGGATTTTATAATCATTGCTTTTATAAATTAAAGAAATTAGAGACAGGAAGCATGAATAAAAATAGAAGACTAGAGGATGCAAGCTTTAGAAACTACTTCTATTCAACAGAGCTGACACATTCTTACAAAATGCAAACAAAAAAACATAATTGCTAAAAAATTATAGCTCTAATTCAAATCTCAAAACAATAATCATGCAGCTTTACTTAAAACTCAAAATTTTAAGAGAACTACATGGGATTGATAATGTGAGAGATTATGAATTTGTTCAAATACTGCAAAGCCCCAAGAAGCATGGTGAATGGTATAGTTTTAAATACTAGTTAGGATTCTTCCAGGATAGTCAGATAGTCATCTAATATGTGGGGGGGAGGGGGGGTTGGAAAAGAGCAAGAGATGAGACAAAGAAAACTATTTTTAAATTTAGGGGTTATAAAATAGATTATAAAAATAAAATTTAACCCCCAAATAGGCCAAAGTTCTATACCAATAATGAAAATCGGTCAAGAGAAGCTGTTCATACCTGAACACCAGGACCGATTTTTCCAGTGTACCCTCTACTGTCTGTATACAGTTCATCGCTCTGACTCTTCCAAAACTAGAATCTTAATTGACGTTCCTGCCTTCCCAAGTCACTGGTCTGCACTTTTCTATAGCTCATCACTGAGGTTATAAAATTATTTCATCCTTTAGGTCTCAAACTATCCTTGGACAGTTTCCTAGGAGCTCATTATCCTAACTTCTTATCAACCATCAAAATGTTGTGAGCACAGATGCCAAAGAGGATCTTTATATAGAGATTTTTTTCCTGAATCATAATTATGAGTCTATCAGCCAACACTCCAAAACTTTATCTCTTACTTCATAAATTTGACCCGACTTTGGCATCCATCACCATCAATACCTCATGTAACTCTGGTCATTTTTGTCATGATCATAAACTCAAGCTGCACAGGAAACAATCACAGAACTCGTTTCTCCTCGTGTCTGCCTTTTTACCCCCTGCCTTTGTGTCCTACAATGAGAGTCTTCCTCCTTAAGAAGAATTAGGAAAAGCCTTCTAGGTTCTGATCTTTACATAGTGCAATAGGTTTAGTGAGATAACAGCTAGTCAAGGAGAAGTAGGTGGTTCCATTTGTATAAATTTTTGCTCATTTTGATTATCTTAGTCATATTTCTTTTCAGATATGATTAGGTCATGTTTATTTGTTACTTCAGAACAGAACTGACTAGGAATCCATCCCAGGAATAAAACATGTGGCAACTTTGATACCCGTTTTGCTCACTTGTATTTTCTGGCACAGCATCTGACCAAGTTGCTCTGCAAGCAACTATCTAATGCTTGTGTACTATGGCTCACGAATCCAGCCACTCATAGTTGAAACTTCTAAGCACTTTCCTACTTTTGACACTGTTATGGATTCATGCCCTTAACACCTCATCTTCTGCATACTTAAAGGCCCTGAACATAAATAATCTGATCACTTAAATATCAGTAGGTTCAAATGCACTAAAGCAAATAAGAAACTGTGAAGGCCACCTCTAAACCCTCCTGTCTGTCATATAATACCCAGAGCTGACGGACACCCAAACCAATGATTTTGTTTTCCTACAATAGACTGCCTACAGGTTGAATTGAAATTTACTTCTTTTCTCTTCTTGTTTTAACATATCTAGAGAATAAGTAACAAAGATCCAATTCTGATTTAACTTATTGATATGAAGTGCTATGAGAAAAATGAATATCTTTAATATAGTCTATTTAACTATAAATCATGAACCAATTTCATAGTACATCATTTTAAAATAACCAAACTGAAGTTAGTAATACAAATGATATAATTCCTATGGAAACAAATATACATAATCTATTTTGTTGGGTGACAAATTAAAAAAAATAAAATCAACAGATTAGTCCCATCTTTGAAAGTCTGAGAATCTATCACTAATATTATTTATTTGTCTTAGAATGCTTTTTATGTTTTGACCGAAAAACTGTCTATGTGAAGGTAACAGGAAGAAAAAGAAGCATCATTTAAGACATGGGAAATACACCAAAAACTTAAGCAGAGCTTCTTGGATTCACCAAGAATTGATTGCAGGTTTGTAGTGATAAAACAAAAAAAATTACTTCTCTGAATATTGTCAAGACAGAATAATTGTAAAATTAGAACAATCAATATACTCTGATCATCCTCTAAAATAAAGATAGAGTTTCCATCTTTAATAAAACTCAGATGTCCAAGTCGCCTTCCTGCTGTTCCATTTGAGTGTGTTTCAGATATCAATTTAACATGATAAAAACTCAGAATGAGGCTGCTTGAAACCATAGTACAATTCCCAGAAATAATGGAAAATCATGTCTTCATTTATAATAGAATTCCTAAAGCTGGTGATAGTCTTTCAAATACTATCACAATTTTGGAGCAAATTCACCAGGTTGGATGTCTCTAAGTCTCCCCATCCCCACCCATTAGGACAGCCTCTGTTGACTTCTATAATTTTGCTGGAAGGTTTTGCGTTAGAGGATTATTCACATTAATCCTGTTTTTTCCATTCCTGTTCCTCAGAACACTAAAGATTCTGCCTTAGCCTTTTCAGGCCACTGCATATGGCAGAAGGGTTATGCTTCTCCCCAGTCTCCTATTCTTACCCCTATTTCAGAATCTAAGCTCCCCTCATGGTTCTTCACTGGCCTATGTTTTTGGACGCCTGTCATTGTCACATAACCAATTGTCTGTAGCGAGATAGTCTTTCATTTAAGACAGCAGGAGTGAAAGTGTTGCGAGAAGGGAGATAGAGAGGAAAGGAGCATCCATACTTGTCTGTACACGACGTTATTAACGAATTGCTTCCACATTTTGGATATTTTGTCAACAAAGAGACTATGATTCATAGCTTCAGCACTGTTCCAAAACATGCCTGGTTTCCCAAGGAGCGCGTCCCTGCCAAATTAATTAACAAAAAACAGGTTCCAACCCACTTTCTTATTATTCCTAATATAAGATCCAATTACAGCTTCATTTGTTCATAACCCATGAAGTACTTTTTCTAATGAATACAAACTACCTTTGCACATAGTAGCTAACTTATGCCCTTTTTTAGATTGAAAACCATTAGTTAAGTTCTGTCAATAAATCCTTCATTACATAGCAACACACACACACACACACACGTACCACTAGAATTTTTTTTTTTTTACTTTATTACTGAGACTTTTGTGTGCACATTAAAAATCAGCAAGGTGTTTTAGTTCTGGTCCTGAGGCTAGTTGTGTGACTGTGGACAAATCCAAGACAGATCACTATTAAACCAGTTAAAGCTGAGTTTGAGGTCCACTGCTTGCACAGGCTTCTTTCATGCCACTGCAAGAGACCTTATCAGCGCGGTCACATGATGGTCTGTCTGTGAAACGTACAAAAGTGGGATATTTTAACCATAGTTGGTTAAGACTGTAGTGTCTCTGTATTCTAAATTTTCCTCTATTAGACTTTACTATAATCAACTAGTATTCTGGTTTAGTGGTCATTGCTAGTTTTTGAATATGGTGAGAAGATGTTGAGTTAAAGATAGACTGAAGTTATGTTATGTGGAATATATTTATGTGACTTGCAGTCAATTTTAGAACAGTTAGGCAGATCGCCTGGTGTGGAATGACTCTCAGAAATACCCTTCCTATTGCTGTGTTGTCACATCCACAATGATGACTCAGAAACATAGAGCCACCTGTCAGTTAACTAAATGACATTATTTTACTTTTCTGATTTTGATATTTTCCATGGTTAAAGCTTCTGGCTTTCTATATTTTTCTGATTCTTAATGGATATTTAATTTTATATTTATAATTTTGTATTTTTAAATCTCACAAATATGTTTCAGCTACCATGCTCCGCATTAACACATCAATAAACAAGACTGAAGAATTTTTGTTAGATGAAACTTATGTTTCAGTGGAGGGAAGTACCAAATGTAGTCAGTAACATTAATTATAGATTGTGATAAAAGTTGTGGAAATGAAACAGGGTAATTTTGATAAAGTGTAACAGTATGTGCTACTTTGTGTGGGATGATCAAGGTAACTGCTGGGGCCAAAGGAAAGGGAAGATTCACAGATCTCTAAGGCTTTAGTTTGAGCGGCTAAGTAGATGGTGGTACCATTTACTAATAAAGTAGGAATAATGGTGGGAGAAAGAGTCTGGTAATAAGAGCCTCATTTGCATAGATATATTAGGCTCAAGATTCCTACCTGATATTCAAACAAAGATGCCAAGTGGGCAGTGAGGGCCTGGGTCAGAAGGTCAGGGCAAAGTCTGGGTTGGAGAATGCAGAGAGAGAGTCATCAACTTGGAGATACTGTGGACTAAACTTGGCTTCAGATTTCAGCAAATACGTTTACCAGTGGTATAATTTTAGACAAATATTTTAATGCTATTCTTTCTTAATTCCATCTTTTATAAAATGGGAACAATGGTTGTGATTAATAATTAAATCCCTGGAAAATGGAATCTGGAAAATACACAAACTAAATGGTGCCTTAATATCACTGTTTCATGTATCTGGTGACTTTTTTTTAAATGTTTTTTTAAATTTATTTCTGAGAGACAGAACAGGCAGGGAAGAGTCAAAGAGAGAAAGGAAGAGAGGGACATACAGAATCTGAAACAGGCTCCAGGCTCTGAGCTAGCTGTCAGCACAGAGCCCAATGCGGGGCTCAAACCCACAAACAGTGAGATCATGACTTTAGCCAAAGCCAGACACTTAACAGACTGAGCCACCCAGGCGCCCCTCTGGTGATTAGTTTAGAAAGCAAATAGGTACAAATGGGAAGAGACCTTAGCAAAATTAGCCATCTGATGGGAGGAAATGTGCTGTATTTTAAACTGCAGAACTTAGCAAGTGGAAAGTTAAGACTAATTCTTCTGAATCAGCACCTGCTGTTACCACTTGTCCTGCCAGTAAAGACATGTGCATGTTAATTTCAATGTGAATCAAGCTTAATGTTTGATTTAGGGCATTGTTTCTTACTAGAACTAGACAGAACGTGTGAGGCAGTTCAGGAAAGTGTGGTTTGAGCTGGATTCTGTCTTAGCAGTTCCACATTCCAGCTTCCCAGAGTCACAGCCAAAGTAAATACTGAGAAGGGACTTTCCAATGTCCTACTTAGTACACGGGCCGCCGGGACTTAACAGCTGCTCACCTGTAGCAGCAACTTCAAATTCTTGGGCCAAGTCAGAAGAAAAAGAGTAAGATAAAGGTAAATTTCAGAATAAGGAGTGTTCAGCAATAATCTGGAGAAAATGTGGAGACAGGAACTGAGAAATCCAGCCAGCGTATATTAGCCTATGAATAAGGTTTTCTATTTTGAAAAGTTTAACGCCAATCCGAATTTCCCATTTCTTCTTTCTCCTTTCTTAAACTTTCTCCACTTCTACAAACCTCCCTTTCATAGAAATATAGAACCTTCTCAGAATTCAATTTCACATTTTTGAAAAGCATTCACACTATAAGCTGGAGACCTTATTTTTAGAAGCTGCATACCAGAGACCTTTTCTATTCCCGCCTCAGTCTGCCATCTTCTCTGGAGTTGTAGCCATCTTTCTGAATAATTTCCTTATCTATAAAATGAGCAGGCTGGACTGGTGTATAATGAAGACTTTCCAGCTCTAGCATTTTGTGATTTGATTCATATCTTGTGTTTATGAAGCAGGTAACACCTGGTCACAGCATAGGACTAAACAATCAATTGTTTGATCTTTCCTTTCAAATGGGGCGAGAAGGGGAGAATGAGAAAGGAAAAAAGCATTTCACAGAGGTAGTCTTTTCATTGGAATGTTCATTGTTTAGGTGGTGTGGATGTATGTACATTTTACATATATTTTACTTTAACAATTTTATTAGGAAATTTGAGTGATTTTTATAGATGTAAATATTAAGGAAGACTTAATATTAAGTTAACAATATTAAGTTAACAAATGAATAAAATTGTTTTGGTTATTAAGGTAGTCATCTAATGTGGGAGAAGTAATCTATATTTCAATGGCGTATGCAAAATCAAAGTAAAGAAATAGAGTTTCAAAATGAAATGTTTTTGTCATAATCATAGTGAGAGCAACATTCATCAACTTTTGTATAGTTTCTTCATTATTTTTATTATTTTAGAGAGAGAGAGAGAGAGAGAGAGAGAGAGAGTGGGTTAGAAGCTGCATACCAGAGACCTTTTCTATTCCCACCTCAGTCTGCCATCTTTTCTGGAGTTGTAGCCATCTTTCTGAATAATTTCCTTATTTATAAAATGAGCAGGCCTTCTAACAAGTGGGTTAGAAGGGCAGAAGACGGAGAGAGAGACTCTCAAGACGGGTCCTTGCTCAGTGTGGAGCCTGACATGGGGCTTGATCAGGTGACCGTGGATCATGACCTGAGCTAAAGTCAAGAGTCAGATGCTCTACTGACTGAACCATTCAGGACCCACTGTGGAATTTATCCTTAAAAGCTTTTAAGACCACAGGGCACGTGAGGGGTTTGTTAAAAATTCTGTAGGATTTGAATGAAATGTGTAGAATTTGAATGAAATGTATATATGACTGACTCTCAACTGTTCATTTGATAGTACAGTACCCTGTTTCCATTTCACTTACTTTTTTTCTTTCTTTTCTATTTTTTATTATTGAAGAGGCAGATAATCATTTCTAGTTCAGAGCAGGGAACATTTAAAGAAAAGCCATCTCTGTCTCCAAGTGTAATCATTTAAGTCTTGCCAAAGAATCTGGACAAGACTGTTAAGTCTGGAGGCAAAATGATAGTCAAAGAAGTATACAAGAAGGTTCCATAGAAACACTTTCTCATTTCTCCAGGGGATGCTATAATTTCCCATAAGCTCTCCAACGGAAAGATTAAGGAATCACACTCATTAGATTTTGAGGCTGCCAATTTTAAGATTTTGTTGAGATGGAAAAATATCGACTGATTTTTACCTTGATCTTCACCTCAGCAAAAATCAATGTTTGTTTATTATAATCTCTGTAAGCCATATGCATCTCCAGCTAATAACATATTTTCTGATGTCAATATTATTTTGACTTCCAAGTAGAAGTAAGTGTTAATAAATTATCATTAAGGTTGTATGAATATTAGAATTAATGACCCTAAGTTTTATTTCAAACACTTAGTACAAACTGGAATTATTAAAAACTCAAGTAAATAATAAGCTATTTTACAAGAAGCCCAGGATTTTAACTCTGTCCTTTTGCCCTTCCTCCTCTCATTATGATTTTTCTCTTTTGTCTGAATATATTTGCAATGTGGAATCAAGTTCTGGATCTATAAAATAGAGGTCATGTTTTTCCCAGAAGAGAACTGTGAAACTTCTGAATAACCACAAGAATCACTTCCAGCTGTTTCAATGCCACAATTCTGTCTGCTCACTAATTTTCACTTTTTAAAATTTAATCAGGAAATTCATAAAGATCCTCTATGTAAATGCAAAAGCACATCTTAGAAAACGACTCCGTATTACATAACAGTAAGGTAGCAGGAGGCATGATCTTCCCCAGCATGTTCTCCAAGCTGTGGTTAGGGATGCCTTGGAGTCCACAGCTTGGTAACCATGCTCACCACAGCCTCCAACCCGGACATGTAACAAGAGGAAGAGAAGAAACAGGATCTCAAGGCAGTTTTTGGTTGGGGTGCTGTTTGTGGGTATGGAATGCAGAGTAAGATTTGGAAGGGTGATGGGTAGGCATCAAGTACTCATGAGATGGGCATTTTTAATTACAGTCCAGCTGAAAGTCATCAAAAGCACCTTGCAACTGTTAATTTCTGCAAAGAAAGAAATAGTTGATGAGCCATGCTGGCATCAAATTATAGACAGAATGACTCATATTAAGGAGAAACACCACAAGTCCAAGAAGGCAAAGAAACTCAGCAGTAAAGAAAAATAGAATCTGAAGGTAGAAGTTATGGCCACAACACTAAGGAGGGACCACGCTTTATGCCAAGCGGCAGAGAAAATGCTGTGTAAGATCTTTCATAATCTGTCTACATTAGCAAGTGTAGTTTCTTTAAAAACCAAGAGCAACAATCCAGTATTCTTTACTGACTTAAAATTTCTGATGGGTGGCAGCTAATAATAATTTGCCTTATCATGAGTTCTCATTCTTAGCATTTTCTTCTCCTTCACTTGTAATTCTAAGTAACCACCACAGAAGGTGGCAAAAAGGCATACGTTTTCTCAAGCACAGATTGATTTGCCCCTTTTGTAATGCTATCTTTCTTTCTCTTATCATAGGTCCATTTTACCACAACCATAATTGCCTCTCTTTATTTCTACAACATTTCACATTTTCCCTTTAATTCTCAAAATATTGCTGCACTCCAATAGGTTAGTGGCACTTTCTACAATAAGTTTCAACTTCCCCACTGAGTTTTGAATTTCTTCAAGTTATGTTGGATATACTTTAGTTAGCTGCTTACTCCTATATACAACCTCGTGTGAAGTATGAAAATAAATGTATTCCTCCATTCATGGCACCTCTCATCAATGGTCAGTATGGGATGTCCTTTTGCTTTATTTATGTAATGTATAAATGCTTCTTCCTCTTACTCCTAATTTCTTTCCTTTCTTTCATAGTCAACAAACTTAAATGTGTTGGACATGTACCCCCAAATCTGTATATATTCTTGTTATCTGGTGTATATATGTATGTTGAAAACCTCATTATCTTTTTTTGAATGTTTATTTAATTTTAAGAGAGAGTAACAGAGAAGGAGTGGAGGAGGAGCAGAGAGAGAGACACAGAATTTGAAGCAGGCTCCAGGCTCTGAGCTGTCAGCACAGAGCCCAATGAGGGACTCAAACCCATGAAGTGCAAGATCATGACCTAAGCTGAAGTAGGCTGCTTAACTGACTGAGCCACCCTGGTGCCCCTAAAAACCTCATTATATTATTACTTTTATCCAGTAAGCATTTGTTTTTTAAAATTTTATTCATCTTCGAGAGAGAAAGCATGAGAAGGGGAGGGTAAGAGAGAGGCAGGGTGGGGTGGGCACAGAAGATCTGAAGCAGGCTCTGTGGTGACAGCAGAGAGCCTGACATTGGGCTCAAATTTGCAGACTTTGAGATCATGATCTGAACTGAAGTCAGTCAACCAGCTGAGCCACCCAGGTGCTCCATCATTTACTTTTTTAATATATGTTTCTGCATATATTCTGGTTCTTTGCTTCTAATTGCAGCATAGGACTGCACAGAAAGCCCACACAGTAATTTACTTCACTGAAATAGCCTTTGGGGTGGACACCTAAGTTGGCTACATATTTGCTACTGCAGTGGTGCATTGATCGTTTTATGAAAGACTTTGGCGTTGTTCAGAGATATTTCTGGTTATCACAGTATGTGAATACATCTCAGGGGGTTTGTATGGCCTGACCACTTCTTATATATAATTCTGACCAATAAGTGTGGGCAGATGTGACATCTGTCACACTTTGAAACCCTCCAGAGTTCATCTTTCCCTCTTCACAGTGGCTGACAGTGTTCAAGATAAGAGGCTACGACACTCAGACTCAGTGAGTACAATGAGCAAGGTTGGCCTGCCAAACTGTGATTGACTTGTAGTGCGAACAAAAGCCAAACCAAACCTATGTTATTGCAAGTAAGGGGTTTGGAGGTTACTACCACATAATCTAATCTCTTCTGATTAATACAATAATCATAGATCCCCTTCTTAGTCCTCTGTGAGTATCATTTTGGGCTACATAACCAGGAATAGGAATACTGGGACCCAGGATATAAGCAGTTTTCATCTGAAAAAATATTGCAAGAGTGCTCTTGAGTAAGATTCAGCTCGTCTGGTTGCTTCACATCCCCACTAATAATTACCACTATTCAACTTTCTAGTTTCTGCCAATCAGATGGTTGTAAAGTGGTAAATTATTTTACTTTAATTTGCATTTCTCTGATTACAAATGAGCTTAAGGATCTCTTCATATAGTTGATAGCTATTTGTGGTTTACTGTCTGTTTATCATGTTCACATCATTTGCCCACATTAGCTTCTTCTCACAGAATGTATGTATAATATAGTATAGTATATTCACTCATACAATATAGCCTATTTTAGTATATAACCTTTTTTCCTCTAAAAAGGCAAGTGTATGTTTATAGAAACTTTTATTTTCAAGGTCGCTAATAACCATCTTTTGTCGGATCCAAAGGACTTTTCTCAAATACACTGATCCCAGATATCACTCTAAAATTGGAGATTGCTGATCTCCCAGCTTTGCCTGAAGTGTTGTCTTTCTTTGAGTCCTTTGTGCATTTCACGTTTTTAATTCTCAGTGACTTCCTAGTTCTTTCGTGACTCCTTAAGGTTTATGTTTAGCCTTTTGGTCTTCTTTGGTTCTGTTCTGTCTCCACATTCCATTCCTCATGAAGTCAACTGTTACCTTATACTCATAATAAAGAAACAAGCAAATCTCTCATCTTTTGTTGTTAAGGCTGCAGCTCTGACTACATATACAGACATCTCTACCTGATTGTTTTATTATCATCCCAAACATAGACCGTCAGGGGCGCCTGGGTGGCTCAGTCAGTTAAGCCTCCAACTTCGGCTCCGGTCAGATCTCACGTTCGTGGGTTCGAGGCCCGTGTCAGGCCCTGTGCTGACAGCTAGCTCAGAGCCTGGAGCCTGCTTCTGGATCTGTGTCTCCTTCTCTCTCTGCCCCTCCCCCTCTCATGCTCTGTCTCTCTCTGTATCAAAAATAAATAAAACATTAAAAAAGTTTTCAAAAAAAAAAATAGACCATCAATATGGAACTAAAAACATCATCTGAAGAAGTGTGTCACCTGCATATATTAACCATTTATTTCAGTTATAAATCATCACTGCTGTCAAGATGGAAACTTTGATGTCAGCTTTGATATTTAATTCTCTTTTATCTGCTAGGCTGAGTGACTTATTTGGATGTTTCTCCATTTCAAAGGTGTTTTGAGGTTTCCCCCTTTTCTCTGACACCACTTTTCCTGATCCATTGGTGCCTTCCTACTAAAAAGTTCATCACTTCATACCCAGAACTGTGGAAAGCCCATTGAGTAGTCTCTCTGTAACCAGGGTTTGTATAGTTTTATGTGTTTGCTATATTTTTATTATGCTGTTGTTGCTTTCCACATTTCAAGACTCTGCCTGCTTTTAAAAAATAATGCAATCATATAAAGTTACATTCTACTATTAGAATAATTACGTAAAACAGAATTATATGGAATAAAATATAACATTCTATGTTAACAGTCACCCAGCCCAAATTAATCTTCCTGTTCCCCTCACCCCCCACCAGAGGAAATCACTGTAAACATTGGTGTATCCAAATACTCACAGGATTTTCTTATCCATTTTACGGACACATGCGTACATATTGAATGTTTCTTTCTTATTCTAGATGGGCTGATATCTTTTTTCTTTTTACATAAACGTAACCTGATTTGCTTACCCGTCTGTGTCAGCAGATGTAGTTGAATTAGGTTTAATTTGCGTCTACTGTGAATGATGGGAGGCCAAGAAGGTGATTGGTGGCAGGAGACCTGTAAGAAGCCATCCAGTAATCCAGCTGAGGTGTGACAAAAGTTTGCCCTGAGCAAATGTCAATGGAAGGAGAACTGGACACCTACAGGGTAAGTTGTGAGACAGTGTAGCTAGGGGTTGGCTGTCATATCTGTGGGGTGTGTGGTAGATCATAGAGATCACTGCAGGTTTCTGGCGTGACAGACCAGAGTGTAGGTAGCAGTAATCACTGAGAGACAGGACCCAGGAAGAAAAAGCAGACAGAAAGTGAAAGGGATGTTGACCTGAGGAATGTGAACAACAGGCACTTTGTTTTCTTTAAACTTTAATTTTGAGGAATTGTAAGTTCAGAATGAGATTCTCTCTGAATTCTGGGAATTTAATAATGGGAGGAGAATACTGGTACTCCTATTTGGCATATCTTTTTGTCACTGGCAATTTACCATTGAAGTGTGGTTATAAATTTTTATTTTGGAAACATAATGGTGCACATGATTTCTTTGTTTATAGAAGCTCAGATAGGCTACAATGGAAAACTTGGTTAGAAAGTTCTTGAATGGGAGGTAGTGTGGGAATTGAATGCGAAGCTTTGATTACAGAACGGATTTTGCATTAGTTTTATTAATATACTGTTCTGAGGTGTTTTATGGCCTTCTAGATGGAACATCTATGTTCTGTACCAGTGATCCCATGAGGAACCACAAAGGATCAGTGGCTTTTATTCAAGGAAGGTGAGGGAAAGACTGTCCATGTGCTGACGCCTGGTCCTGAAGAGGACAGTCATAGCTCTGCTTGACTTACTCTTTAAGGCCAAAAGGTTAAGAGAACAAAAAAGCTGAGGCTAGCTGGTTGGAACATACATTTCTCTTTAATTCCCATGAAAAGGAAACACCAATGGTTTCTCTGCCTCTGTGAATACCCTCTGGAGAGCACGGTTTTCTGATCTGATTGCTAACCCGGTCATTAAAAAACTCCTCTTCTTATTCTGTCTTCCTCTTTGGGAAATAACCAATCTACAGAGAATATGTATCCTATTCTGTTCTATGTTATATGGTAAAAGAGCCTGCCCCCCCCCCACACACACAGGGTACTATAGTTGCTCATTGCTGCTCCTCCTCCTCCTCCTCCTCCTTATTTTTGAAAGAGAGAGAACAAGCAAGGAAGAGGCAAAGGGAAAGAGAGGATCTTAAGCATTCCATATCCAGTGTGGATCCCAATGCAGGCATTGATCTCCCCACTTTGAAAGCATGACTAGAGCTGAAATCAAGAGTCAGATGCTTAACCAAAAGAACCATCCAGGCCCCTTGCTCAGTACTTCTTTTGACTTAATAGGTGAATCTAGTCTAAAATGAGATTCATTATTTGTCAGGGGCTGCCAAGTTTTCTGTCTGCCTCAGGCAAGGATTATCACTCTCCGGAGAGTGAACCAGTAAACAAGATTTGCATCTAGAGGCTGGAGACTGCCATTTCCTGGTCAAAATAACTTTGGCATCTGTCTTGCTGGGCCAGACGTGAAATGGCCAAGGTGCACAAAAGATCAAAACCGTATTTTGGATTATTCAGTGCTAACTTCCCCCTTCCCAGCATTGCTGAGGCAAACCTGGGTGTTTCTTTTGATATTCATTTGACTGTTTACCTGGTAACTGACCTAGGTCAGTTACTTTGTTTTCCCTCCTTGAAACCTTTATAAGAGACAGTTTTCTGAATAAAGCTCTCTTTCTTGCCTGATCGGAAACCGTGAGTGCTGTCTTCACTCTCTGCGTCTCTCGTCTCTCCCTCCTGCCCGTTTTTTCTCTCCCTCCCTCAGGAAAAGAACCCACGATGATTCTCTGCCCTGCTGGTCAGGGCAGACAAAACAGGTACCACCAAACGCCGGGATGAGTGCCGGACCCGGCCTCTGGGTTATGACAACTATTAGGATGTCCACTAGCTCACAAATAAAAAACTTATTTTCCAATATTAACTTTATTAGTTAGCAGAGTCTTATTTATTTTTTATTTCTTAAAGTTTATTTATTTTGAGAGGGGGCAGGGAGGGGCAGAGAGAGAGAGAAAATCTAGAGCAGACTTCACACTGTCAGCACAGAACTTGACTCAGCGCTTGAACTCATGAACTGTGAGATCATGACCTGAGCTGAATTCAAGAATTGGATGTTCAATCGACTGAGCCACCCAGGTGCCCCCCCTTGTTAATGTTTATTTATTTATTTTGAGAGAGACACAGTGCATGTGTGCAAGCGGGGTGAAGGGCAGAGAGCGAGGGGGAGAGAGAATTCCAAATAGGCTCTGTGTTGTTAGCACCCAACCTTATGCAGGGCTTGATCTCAAGAACCTCAAGATCATGACCTGAACTGAAATCAAGAGTCAGATGCTTAACTGAAGGAGCCACCCAGAACAGAGTTTTATTTTTTTAAATGTCATTTACTTTATTCTTTCCTTTTTTCCTTAAACTTGCCTAGAATTTGAGTGGAGGAAAAAATTGCTTCTACTTATTAGTAACTGCCTTCAACCACAACTACTTACCTACCCAAGTTTGCCACTGCCCCACAAATACATCCATAGAAAATACATAATTGAGGGCCACGTGGATGGCTCAGTCAGTTACGTGTCCACCTCTTGATTTCTACGCAGGTCACCATCTCAGTTTCACGAGCTCTGCATCAGACTCCATGCTGGCAGCATGAAGCCTGCTGGAGATTCTCCCTCTCTTTCTGCCCCTTTTCTGCTCTCATTCTCTCAGTTGCTCTCAAAAGGAATGAATAAATACACTTAAAAAATACATGATCGGAGCACCTGGGTGGCTCAGTCAGTTAAGCATTCGGCTTTGGCTCAGGTCATGATCTCATGGTTCATGGGTTTGAGCCCTGCTTTGGGCTCTGTGCTGGCAGCTCAGAGCCTGGAGAGCCTGTTTCAGATTCTGTGTCTCCCTCTCTCTCTGACCCTTTCCTGCTCACACTCTCTCTCTCTGTTTCTCAAAAATAAATTAAAAAAAATACATAATCGAATAGTTGTGGTTGTGTTACCAAAAAGCCCCTTTATTTATAGACACTAAAATTTTTTTTAACTATTTAAAGACACACACAAAGTTCCCTGCTTGAAAGACGTAGATTAGACTCTCAGGCACTAGTTTGCAGACCTCCATTATAATGGCAAACATAGACTTTGTTATTTTCCCTCTTTCTCAAGAACTTTAAAAAAAATTTTTGTACGTATTTTTCTTAAATGTTTTATTTATTTTTGATACAGAGAGAGACAGAGCACGAGAGGGGGAGGGGCAGAGAGAGAAGGAGACACAGAACCAGAAGCAGGCTCCAGGCTCTGAGCTAGCTGTCAGCACAGAGCCTGACGCGGGGCTTGAACCCACGAACGTGAGATCTGACCTGAGCCGAAGCCGGACACTTAACGGACTGAGCCACCCAGGCGCCCCAAGTATGTATTTTTGAGAGAGAGAGACAGAGAGTTAGCTGGGGAGGGGCAGAGAGAGAGGGAGACATAGAATCTGAAGCAGGTTCCAGCTGCTATCATCACAGAGCCCGATGTGGGGCTCAAAACCCCACTGTGAGATCATGCATGACCTGAGCCGAAGTCGGTTGCCTGACTGAGCCACCCAGGGTCCCCATTCTCAAGAACTTTTATATACTCCATTCTGCATATGTATTTAAGTTCTTGTTTCTACTACTAGCTTCCAAATACTCTGTAACTTGGCTTTCTATACCTGTTCAGTAACCAAAAGCTTATTCTCCCTTTGCAGTTCCTAGTACCTAGTTGATACTTAAGAAATATTTGTGTTTTTAAAATCACTGATTAATTGTAAAATATAATTATATTATTAATTATAATATAAATTATTATTATTTATAAAATAAACAGTATATGTTTTTTGCTTCAGAAAACATCTCTTTAATGGGCTTCCTTACTTTCTCTTTTCTTAATTTAAATATTACCTCTTCTAAAACATCCTTAACAACTTTTTCGGTAATATTCCTGCTTTCATGCTGAGGAATATACTTGAGTATATACTTGCCAGATTCCGGACGATACCATGGCTTCTATAGTGGAGAGAGAATAGAAATACAGAACAAGTACCAAATTCCGAAAATGTGGCATTGACATTCAGGAATGTATTACTTTTTGGGTTTTATCTTGTCATTTTTTTTAATCCAAGGAGATAGTGGCAAATGCACTGCCTCTGTGGACAGGGGCAGATAAAGCATGGGAGATATCATTTATCTGCACCATTGACTAAGCATATATTTCTACCATAGCAATTCAGTCCAATTTGGATTTGAGCAGCCTGTTCGGGGAAGGCTGGAAGATGATGTAGTTAAAATGAAAATAGGTTAATAAGGAAGAGAGAGAGGGAGCCACGACCTTTTATTCATTCTTCCCAATGGCCTAGGGCAAGCTGGCCCTTCCCTTCCCTCTCTTTTGTCTGTGAAAGACAAAGTACATTCTCTGTGATGATGATTTTCTAGAGTGTTCTTGTTTTGTTTTGTTTTGTTTTTTTAAGTAAGGATGCATTATAGTAAAAGGGGAAATTTTTAAAGGCATGTTTAGTTTTTCCATGCATCCTTCCTGGGCAGCAAGAAAGCTTGGTGGTGTTTTTAATCTTCTAGATGAATCACCACCGCACTCAGACCATCTCCAAGATGAAAGTATGGTATTAAGGAGAAAATTATTTTATGAAAATATTTTGGTAATTTTCCATTTTGCAAAGCAGAAAACTGTTCAGATTTAGACCTCCAGATCTCTATTGCCAAATTATCCTCCAAAAACTGTACCAGCTTACATTCTTTATCAAAATAACACATAACTTTCTTTAAGGAGCATGTTTAAATCCCATTTTCATTTCTGTTAAGGTTCACCTACTCTCCCTCACTCCTCAACTACAAATCAGAGTTGAACTATGTGCAAAATTCTATCATTTTCATTCTTGGTTTTAATTCCAACTATAAGTTTGAAACTCCTTTTTTCCATTAAAAAATGTGTTTAATGTTTATTTACTTTTGGGGAGAGAGCGAGGGAGAGTGAGCTGAGGAGGGACAGAGAGCAAAGTTAGACACAGAATCAAAAGTAGGCTCCAGGCTCTGAGCTGTCAGCCTAGAGCCAGATGCGGGGCTCAAACTCAGGAACCATGAGATCGTGACCTGGCAGAAGCTGAACGCTTAATAGACTGAGCCACGCTGGTGCCCTCCTTTTTCCATTAACAAAAAAAAAAAAAAAAAAAAAAAAAAAAAAAAAAACCATGTTTATTTATTTTCAGAGGGAGAGAGCACTAGCTGGGGAGGGTCAGAGAGAGAGAGACAGACAGAGAATCCCAAGCAGGCTCTGTGCTGACAGCTGAGCTGGGCTTGAAATTAAGAACTCCGATTATGAGCTGAGCTGAAATCAAATGTGAGAAGCTTAACGGACTGAGCTACCTGGGTGCCCCTCCGTTTCCCTTATTTTTTTGCTTGATGTTTAACATATTGTTCTTTTTTAAATCTAGGGAAATTGTCACTAATCCTTTTAGGGAAAAATATAGTAGTCATGCCTGTAGCTTCATTTCCTTATATCTATCTGGTGTTATTAATTATATAAAACCTTCCATAAACACAAATTTTTTTAAAAAGTGTTTATAAAGCCCTATTTGAAAAGTGCTTCTTAATTAATTGTCTTTGGTATAGGAAGGCTGCTTCTTTTCTAACATATCAGAAAAGAGAAAAACTGAAGCAAAGAACTGTCGAGTGAAATTCCTTCCTACTGAAATCCATCACAGGTTCTCTCCTCTTTCTCTGTAACAACACTGCTTCAGTCCCAGTACACGCAGTGCCTTTTCTCTTGTCAACAACACCTATAGACACAGTTGTGATCTGCTCTGGACCAAGATATCCTTGGTTTGATGAGTGAACCAAAAGAAACTTTGAAAGGAGAGATGCTTCATAAGGAAGTAAGCACATTTGTTGGGAAAAATAGAGCACTTAAGGAATGTTTTCTCCTAAGTTTGCTTCAGACTGAAAAACAGGGATCCCAGTGAGGTAAACAACAACAACAACAACAACAAACAACATGTATCCTAGGGGTGCGTGGGTAGCTCAGTTGGTGAGGCATCTGACTTCAGCTCAGGTCATGATCTTGCCATCTGCGGTTTCGAGACGCATGTCGGGCTCTGTGCTGACATCTCAGAGCCTGGAGCCTGCTTCAGATTCTGTTCTCTCCTTCTCTGCCTCTCCCCTACTCATGCTCTGTCTCTCTCTCTCTTAGCAATAAGTTAAAAATATGTAAAAAAGATTAAAAAACACATGTTTTAAAGTTACTTTTAGATGATATATTTATAGTAGAACTCCATCTAGTCCTATTATGTGATCTTGTTTATTATCTAGATAGGGGAAAAATCAGGTTTTAAAATATGATTAACTCTATTATTCAAACATTTTCCTGATGCCAGTACAAGCCTGGACAAATATTTATGTCTAGAAATTAAAGATATATGATATACATGCAGTTATCTTATAGATCTTAGAATTTTGTGTATGTGTGCCTACATAATAGCTTTTAAACAGTCATGTTTAAGTCATTCCATGTTCTTGTGCTTTCACATTTCCTGTTTTTTAAATTTTTTTTTAATTTTTTAAAAATTTATTTTTGAAACAGAGAGAGACAGAGCATAAGAGGGGGAGGGGCAGAGAGACAGGGAGATACAGAATCCGAAGCAGGCTCCAGGCTCTGAGCTGTCAGCGCAGAGCCCAATGCAGGGCTTGAACTAACAAATGTGAGATCATGACCTGAGCTGAAGTCATAAGTTTAACCGACTGAGTCACCCAGGCACTCCTATGCTTTCACATTTTCATATACATGAATATTTTAATCATGAAAACAAAAACATATTTTTTAAAAAATTCTTGGCTTTATGGAGACAACAGAAAACAATGTTGTAAAAATCAGAAACATGAATAGAAAAGTTCTATAAATAAAACACAATATATGAATTAAAACAAACTCATTTAAATAATTTTTCCATCATCTCTGAGCTTCTGTCTAATTTGCTTTTTCCGTAAACTCATTTCTCCGATTCGCTTCTTATATTTCTTGTTCATTTGCTGCGTTAGTGAAAATTTGGGCTAAAATGTTAAAATGCTTGGGAATCAGATCATATTTTGCTCACTCGTTTTAAATGACACTGGAGGCTCTTGGGTGGCTCAGTGGGTTAAGCGGCTGATGTCAGTGCAGGTCATGATCTCATGGTTCGTGAGTTCGCGCCCCAGGTTGGACTCTGTGCTGACAGCTCAGAGCCTGGAGCCTTCTTCAGAGTCTGTGTCTCCCTCTCTCTGCTCCTCCTCTGCTCATGCTCTGTCTCTCTGTCTCTCAAAAATAAACATTAATTTTTTTTTAAAAAGACACAAATGATTCTTGGGACAGTTTGATGTTATATTCACTGAAAAACACTTTCTTGCAGAGATGAACAGGCAGTTAGCAGAGACAGAGCCAGAAGACCAAAGAGCAATGTGGGAACCTAGGAGAGATTCAGTGACATATAGAAAGGCTTTTAATTATGAGAAATGTAAAGATGCAGACAGACCAGATTTTCAAATGTCTAAAAACCATATAAACATTAGGAAATATGCACCTAAAATAAAATCCAAAGATTGAAATCTTTGCCTTTGCAGTACTGAATTTCAAGTGTAGAGGGTCAGAGAAACCTTAAGGAAATAAAAAGAAGAGATTATAATAGATGGTAAAAGAAATATATCAAACACAATGTGATGGAGATGACCATGTTAGGGCTATGATATACTTTTAAAAAGTACTCTTTGAGGCACTGACATTTCAGAGTTGGGTAATGATGGGAAGGACAGTGGGGAGTCATTCCCGGAAGAAGGAACAGTGAACATAGAGGCCCTGTGGAGGGACCCAACTTGATGTAGCAGAGGAACCAGGAGAAAAAAAAAAAAGGAAAACAAAAAGTGAACGTAGAGCCCACTGAGGAGGGAAAGAGGTGGGGGGGGGGGTTGCAAATGCAGGGCAATCTTATGAAGGGCTGTAAAAGCCAAAGTAAGGCATTTAGATCTACTACTAAGTGTCATGGAAGCCAATGAAGGGAAGAATTACACACAGAAGACTACTACAGTTGATGAGGCAAAAGGTGATAGTGGCATGGGTTAGGATGGTTGTGGTAGAGAGAAGGAGAGATAAATAGGTTTAAATGTGTTTACCTTGCATAGTCCATCAGTAGGTCTTGCTGACGAATGGATGTACAGAGGGAAGAAATGCAAAGACCCAAGGTAAACTCTCAACTTTTGCTCAGAGCATTACCTTCATGGTGGTACTATTTACTGAGTCAGGAAAGCTCAGGGTAGAGCAGGTCTGGTTAGGACAGAAAATGAGGTTTTAGTTGGTGGACCTGAAGTTTCTGATACTTATTAAAAATACATGTAGAAAAATTAAACTGGTAGTTAAACATATTGTTCTGGAGACGATGGCCAGCGTCTGGGTTCAGAGGTATAGATTTGGGAGTTGTCAGCATATCAGTTTATTTACAACTACAAGATTGGACGAAACTATCTAGTAAGAGAATGGAAACAGACAAGAGGAGATGTAAGACTGAGACAGAGGTTCTCCACCACTTAGTGTTCAACAGAGAAGAACTGAGCAGGGACAGGAGCAGTGCCATGAGATAGGTGGAAGTCTGAGAGGTGTGATGTGACAGAGGCCTAGAGAGAAGAGTTGTAAGGAAGAGCTAATGGCAAGCTGGGTCAATGACACCGAGGTTTTAACTAAGAAAAAGCAAAACTGTGGCTACTGGACTTTTCACCATGATGATCCTTAGATACCTTGACCTGGGTAATCTCTGCAGAGTCAAGAAGTGAAGGCCTGTATGGACTAGTTGGAGAGGAGCATGTGAACATAGAAGTAGAGAACTTACAGACTACTCTCTTAAATGTTTACTATCAATAGTAATTGAAAAACAGGTAGAGGGGAAATACTAGAGACTTTCTGGGTATTACGAGGCTTATAAGAATGATTCAGCAGAAGGAGAGAAATTTCTGATGCAGGACAGAGAGGAGGCATTTACATAGTGGAACATAGGCTTTTGACAGAAGGAAGAATAATTCCTCTGTCATAACAGAATGGAGGGAGGAGAAAGTGAGAAAAATGTGTTTTTAGCTAGATTTTGTGAGAGGAAGATAGAGGAGTTCCTTCCTTTTTGTGTCTATTTTCTCACCAGCTCATGGGGTTGGAAGATACAATGTTTAAAGTGACTTAAGAGGTGCCTCGAGTGGCTCCCTTAGTTAACTTTGGCTCAGGTCATGATCGCGCAGTTCATGAGTATGAGTTCCACATCAGCCTCTCTGCTATCAGGGCAGAGTCTGCTTCAGATCCTCTGTGCCTCCCCCCTCAAAAATAACATTTAAAAAAGTTTAAAGTGAATTCCTTGTAGATTTTGGATACTAGTCCTTTATCTGATACACCTGAAAAATGAATAATCCAGTGAAGAAATGGGCAGAAGACATAAACAGACACTTCTCCAAAGAGGACATCCAGATGGCCTACAGGCACATGAAACGATGCTCAGCATCACTCATCATCAGGGAAACACAAATCAAAACCACACTGAGATACCACCTCACGCCAGTCAGAGTGGCTAAAATGAACAAATCAAGAGACTATAGATGCTGGTGAGGCTATGGAGAAACAGACACCCTCCTACACTGTTGATGGGAATGTAAACTGGTGCAACCACTCTGGAAAACAGTATGGAGGTTCCTCAAAAAACTATCCATAGAACTCCCTTATAACCCAGCAGTAGCACTGCTAGGGATTTATCCAAGGGATACAGAAGTGCTGACACATTGGGGCACATGTACCCCAATGTTCATAGCAGCACTGTCAACAATAGCCAAAACATGGAACCATGGAAAGAGCCTAACCATCCATCCATCACCTGATGAGTGGGTTAAGAAGATGTATATATATACACACACACACACACACACACACACACACACACACACACACACACACACATATACACAATGGAGTATTACATGGCAATGAGAAAGAATGAAATATGGCCATTTGTAGCAAAGTGGATGGACCTCGAGGGTGTCCTGCTAAGTGAAATAAGTCAGGCAGAGAAGGACAGAAACCATATGTTTGCACTCATAGGTCTAACAGGAGAACAGGAGAAACCTAATGGAGGACCATGGGGAGGGGAAGAGGGAAAGAGAGTTGGGGAGAGAGACGCACACATACACTCAAAACCTGAAATACTGAAAACGAACCTAGGGTTGAAGGGGGAGGGAGAGAGGAAAGGGAGGTGGTAGTAATGGAGGAGGGTACTTGTGGGAAAGATCACTGGGTGTTATACGGAAACCCGACAATAAACTATTAAAAAATTAAACAAATAAAATTAAAAAAGAAATAATATAAAGAAAAAAAGTTTAAAGTCAGTAGAGAATGATTTGAATAAAGAACAAAATTGAGCATTCTAAAAAAGAAGAGTATCTTTTTCACACATTGTTGAGTCCCATTGAATGTTCTAATCTTGAACTTAAAGTTAGATGTGTCAGCAAATCTGTTTATTTGTTGTTGTTGTTGTTCCCACTGATACTAACTGCTTAGGTAGAGGGATGATGCTGGCAGATTTAATAGGCTACTAAAGATTGTACTTTATAGACCCATATGATAAAAGAAAATACGACCAATGTAAACATTCCCATTCGGAGAGGGGAAAAAAGGAAAACACATTACAGGTTGTGACAGTAGCCGTTTTCATAGGCTGCGGGATGGACATTTTGAGGGACCCCACCCACTGGGTGGAGAATACCTTGAGCTGACCCTGAGTCACTTCCCGGAAGTACTCTCTGTGTCATATATTCTCTCCAGCTCTTTGTTCTACCTTCTAGGAAACTCATTACCTGGTATAACCCAACTAGGCATTGAAGAGTGTGCTCACCATGGGCCCTGAACTGTTTCCCAACCCTCTCTCTGCCTGCAATATTCTTTTTGTTTTTTTTAATGTTTATTTATTTTTGAGAGACAGAGAAACAGAGGATGAGCAGGGGAAGGGCAGAGAGAGAAGGAGACACAGAACCTGAAGAGAGGCTCTAGGCTCTGAGTTATCAGCACAGAGCCTGACACAGGGCTCGAACTCACGAACCATGAGATCATGACCTGAGCTGTTTAAATGGCTGAGCCACCCAGATGCCCCTTCTTGATATTATTCTAATTTGTAATATCTTTTTGCTTTATTAACCCTACCTCTCTCTTTAGACTCAGAGATGGAAAACTTAAGCCTAACAGTTTTCAGAGGAAAAGCCAAATATTTTGTCAATTTTTCTACAATAGTTTTTTTCTGTTCCAGTTGAAAGTAATTGTTCAAGATCACACCCTGCATTGCTTTTCTGGGATACCATGACCAAATCAGAGAATTTACCAATTAGTATATTGGCTTTTTCTTTGATTTCATTCTGCTGCAATTCTGAATTTTAATAGACCTTTGTTGGTCATTAGTCTTCTCACCTGTACTGAGATAAGAAGCAGTTGTCATTTTCAACCTTAAAAGGCCCCAATTTTTTGTCCTCTCTCTATTACTTTAATTCCTTCTCAACTTGGTCAAATTTCTACTGAGCCTCTCTTGGAACATATTGTGAAATGCAGGTACTCTGTTTTCCGACCTCTCCTAGACTGCAATTCTACCCTACACAGGGCAGGATACCTGAATATTTTTGAAAAACCAGAATAATGATCATGTAGGCCATTAAAAACTTGCTAGTTGAAAGAATGAGAAATGTCATAAGGATAAGTGTAAGTAGGATTAAGACAACAAAACACCACGGGTACGTTTTTCCAGCAATTAAGAGGCAATGGCAGTCTGCCTAAGGGTTGGTTAACATAGAACCACAACACAGGAAGGGGATTATTCACAAGGGTGATAATATAAAGATATCTTCAAACGATCTGGTCAAGAAATAAACGTGAAATTTGAAGCACATATCTAACAGCCATCAAGCAGACCAACATATGATTAACTGAAAACTCCTGGCTGAGAGTGAAAACACCATATTAAGTAGCATTCTTACTTACAGCCTCTGATCACAGAAGTATTTGGCTGTAAAAGAAATCATTCCATAATTCACTTTATTTTCACCATTCAAAGAAAATATTTTCCTTGTATAGGCAGAGGCTGAGGCTGAGGCTGAGGCCAAGACCAAGGCCAAGGCAGGCAATGCAATGGAAAGACCTCTGGAATGGAATTATAAGATCTCTGCCAACTTCTAACTCTGTGAGTGTCAACGTATCACAAAGGAACGTCTTTCACACTCCTGTTGCTCACAGTCTCCCTTGTGGTTTAGTTTTTGAAAAAAAAAATATTCTCAGTCCATGGCAACCTAGCTTCTGCCTTCATTACTCAATCAAAAATCACCATGGTAAGTAAATTCTTCTCTCTGTTCCCATTGTATCTTTCTTGTTTCATATCCTCATCGCATATCACCTAGATTATTATTTACCAATTAACTCCTGCCAGAGTCCAGCTCCAGCAGGTCCAGGGTTCCCCTGAAGGATGGACGGTGTGGGCCAAAGGAAGTGAGACAGCCTGGGCTTCTTTCTGATCACCAGGCAGGCATCTCTGCACTGACCAGAGAGCAAGCCTTTATTATTGAAAAAAATTTATGGGGTACATAACAGTGGCATAATTCTTATCTTTGCTCCTTTATAAGCAAATTTTCTTTACCCATCACTCCCCCCCACTTCTTTCAAAATTTTTTTCATCTTGGATTTTCTGCAGGTTGGATATGACATGTCCAAATCTATATTTTTGTGTGTATGTGTGTGTGTGTGTGTGTGTGTGTGTGTGTGTGTGTGTGGCACATGCGCCCATTTATTTTTTTCTTTGTTTTTGGAGCTTCCTGTGTGGTGTGGTGTTTGATACTAATTTGGCGAAATTGTCAGTTATTATTGCTTCAAATATTACTTTTATTCCTTTTTCTTTTTTCCTCTTCAGGTATTTCTATTAAGTGTACATTACAACTTTTGTGTTCCCACAGTCCTTGGATATTCTGTTTTCATCAACTTTTTTGTTTGTTTGTTTTGGTTTTTAGTTATAGAAATTTCTATTGTCATATTCTCAAGTTCTGAAATTCTTCAGCCAAGGTCAATCTACTAATGAGCTCACCAAAGGCACGTTTTTTTTTATTTCTGTTACAGTGTTTTTGATTTCTAGAATTTCTTTTTCATTCTTTTTTGGACTTCCATTTCTCTTACATTATCAACATCTGTTTTTGCATGTTGCTTACTTTTTTCATTAGAGCCCTTAGTTTAATAACCATAGTTTAAAAAAAACTAGCATGATAATTCTAACATCTTTGCCATATCAACTCTGTTTCCAGTGTTTGTTAATTCTCTTCAAACCATGATTTTACCTTTTTGTATGCCTTGTAATATTTTTTTGAAAGATGGACATGAGTAATATGAGTACAATACTCTTACTCTGGGTAAGAGTAATGAAGTAAATAGATCTTGAGTAATGAAGTAAATAGATCTTTAGTAATGTAGTGTCGAGGTCTGGGGAGAAAGGAGGTATTCTATAATCCTATAATGAGAGCTCAGTCTTTTGGTGAGTCTGTGGTGCTGAACTGTGAACTTCACAAATGTGATGAACCTCCCCCTACAACATGCACATACTTTCGATGGGACACTGTGGCTACAGGGGACTAGAATTGGTTATTTCTCTTCCCTTTTGTGGAAGTCTAGAATGAACTGAAGTTGTGTATTTTCCTTCACCCACATGAAAGATTAAAGCTGGCTGAAGTTGAATACTTCCTTGCTCCTAAATAGATTAAACTTTGGCAAAATAACTTTCCTTAAGGTCTGGCCTTGGTAAAAACAGAGTGCTCTGACATATATCAAAATGACTAATTTTCCCTTGCACCCTACTGGAAACACAAGAAATTTCTGTTCCAATATTCATTGTAAGAAAATTGTAGAGTTCCTGGAGGTAACACTCCAAAAATCCTGAGAACCCCATCTACCATGGAGGCCTGTACTATAACTGGCTTCTCCTAGAGTTTCCAATTCTTAGACTTGTTACATCAAAACTTCAGGATTTTGTCAAATATAGTTCAGGTTTTCCTTCTGTGATACTAGTTCCTGCCAATATTTCTGCTCATAGACATTTATTCTGGTAAGGTCTCATTCTATATGTTTACCATTTCTCCAATTTTTAGAGCAGTAGTCTGCTCTATAATCTCAGTCTTCTGATGGATCTAAGAAGAGTTTTCAATTTTTCAGTTTGGTTAGCATTTAACTTGTCAAGATGGAGTGGCCACGTCCAAGCTCCTTACATGCTGGACCAGAAACTGAAGTCCTACATTTTTTCTTCTTCTTTTCCTAATGTTTATTTATTTTGAGAGAGAGAGAAAGAGAGAGAGAAAAAAACATGAGTGGGATAGAGGCAGAGAGAGGAGGAGAAAGAGAATCTGAAACAGGCTCCATGCTGTCAGAGTAGAGCCCAGTGTGGGGCTGAATCTCACAAACATTGAGATCATGACCTGAGCCAGATGATTAACTAATTGAGCTATCCAGGCACCCCTGGAAGTCCTACATTTTTCTTAAAGAAATTTGCATATATGTAAGTTTCTCAATCCAAACATTTTTGCTTATTAATTATAATATAGTTATATGGATTTTTCAAAACTTTATTACAACTAAAAAGACTATATCATATATTTCCTATTAGGTAGCTCCATGATAAAAAATACTGTTAATGGTGACATTTCATTAAAGCTATATTCTGTGCTTAACCTTGTATGGACTCCAGGCCATTTCTCAAAGAAATAAGAAGCTTAATTTTCTGTATGTACAGTTCAGTGTTGGCATGCATGTTTATATTGAAGCGAAAGAGTTTTCTTCTCAGTCTGTCTCACAGTAACTATTATCTGGAATAGGCAATCAGAAACTATTTCTGGCAGGCTTCAATTTTCTTTAAAATGTTTCACTTTTTACATGAAATTTAGACCATAGAAAATTGAAGAATGAGACTAGCACAAAAAGATCCACACTCCTGGCTTTACTTTTACAAAAGTATGTTGTGTATATATAATATTGAAAAATGAGAAGACGCTCAGAACAAACCTCCTGGTCAATTTCACTTCCATGATTGGGCGGTGGGGGGGTAGTCTGTCACTAATTTTTATTCACCTGTTTCTCTTTCAAGTATTCAGGGGCATTCATTCTATAATTTAAAATATCAAAGTATTTTAATTATAGAATAATAACCTCTATCATTTAATTATTACTTAATAAGTGGTTATAAAGATTTCAAACCACTCTGCTTATTATTTAGGGTTAGAATCTGAATTTTTTCCACTTCAGAATTAGTGTATTTGGTCAATAATATTTATGGTTAAACTAAACATTGTAAGAGCAGAAACATTGAGGGTATGGCAAAGTTTGCTAATAGCTGTACATTTTTGATGGAAAGATGGCCTACTATACAGAGTTAGCATGTCATGGAGAAATACCCCATTTGTAAACTTGTCACAGGAAATTAACAAAGTAATATCAGGTTTTGATCAAGCACCTGATCAAGTTCTGTAGAACTGAGATTGCCTGTCATTAATGTGATGTAATTAAAGGTACATCTATAACCCAAACTGATACATAGCTTGATATGACTCCAGGTGTTATTTTCCTCAAAATGAAATATTTGACTACATTTTTCATATAGGATAGAAAATTTTGATGATAGAGCACTGTATTTACCTCCTTTTTACATATACATATAAACTTTATATATGTGTGTGTGTTGATGTGTGTATCTATATATCTGTGTATGTATGTGTGTGTGTGTATATTTATTTATTTCAAAGCACAGTAAAGAAGGACTGTTGGTAAAAAAGACCCTTATTCTGATCTGTCAGGATTGGTTGTTTGTCAGCTATGTCTGGAAGCTAAAGTCAAAGAAAACTCAATTTGTGAATTGAATTTTCTCTAATTTGACTTTGGTTAAACCATATTCTGCTCAGTGAATTTCTTTAACTGAATTACAGAATTTCAAATTACTCTCTATCAAATACTCTAAATCAAGTAGATCCAACTGTACATATTTAAAGAAAGAAACAGCTCTAGAAAGCCTGAATGTATTTGTTTGCTTCAGAAAGGAAAACATGTATTTGTAGTCTCATGTCTTTATTTTTTTTAATTTTTTATAGTTTTAATTTTTTTTTTGAGAGACAGAGAGACAGCATGAGCAGGGGAAGGTCAGAGATAGAGGGAGACACAGAATCTGAAGCAGGCTCCAGGCTCTGAGCTAGCTGTCAGCACAGAGCCCGACGTGGGGCTCCAACCCACGAACCGTGAGATCTGACCTGAGCTGAAGTCGGAGGCTTAACCGGCTGAGCCACCCAGGCGCCCCTGTAGTCTCATGTCTTTCATTATAAGAGTCATGGCTTTATGAAGTAAGACTATATAAATGTTTTTATTATTTAATGTCACACCACCCTCACAGAATGCAATATGCATTTTAAATTGTTGACAGGACATTTTAGGCAACAAGTGTCAAGAACCATCAAGGAAAATAATACAATTTGCAACATATATTTCAAAATCACCTCTTCTTTTTATAAAATTGAGATAATCCAGAAAATGTTGCAATGACGTTTTCACAGTTCATCCAGAAGCACCATTTCTTAACCAATTAGCTTTGATGCCTTCATTAGTCATTAACATTTACTTAGACCCTGATGACCTTTTCTGTTATGATATTTATATTTGCTATAATTGGTACATCAATCAACTTGTAACATTAAAAAAAAGGAAAAAAGTGAAATTTGCTTAGGCAAACAAGACATAGAATTATTTCAATCTGGACAGAATAGTTCATATAAAGTAAGAACATTCATACAACTTGAATTCATGGGAGGAAAAGATCTCTGTTACTTTATTTAATCTGACTATAAAGTATCTAATAAATTTGTTATGAAAGGCATCATAAAACCCTGCAAGATAAGCTTAGTTTTTTTCCTTTTTAAACTTTTCTTCTCAGTTAAAGGGATGTTCCTTTTTATTCCCCCCTCCTCATTCATTGTAGAGGAGAAACTTCAAAAATGAAAATATGGGGGGTACCTGGGTGGCTCAGTTGGTTAAGCATCAGACTTCAGCTCAGGTTATCATCTCATGGTTCTTGGGTTTGCGCCCTGCCTTGGGCTCTGGGCTGACAGCTCAGAGCCTGGAGCCTGCTTCCCATTCTGTGTGTGTCTCTCTCTCTGACCCTCCCCACCTCATGCTCACTCTCTCTCTGTCTCTCAAAACTAAGTAAACATTAAGAAATTAAAAAACATATGGGCTTCTCTTATCTATTTTTCTTCAGGACACCTGCTTAAAAACATTTCACAACCGCATCTGAAATTCATTTAATGTTGTTTTTTTCTATACAATCCGAATAACTTATCATAAATTTTCTCTTAGAGCTTTATAAGTTTTTGATGTTTATTTATTTATTTTGAGAGAGAGAGAGAGAGAGAGAGAGAGAGAGAGAGAGAGAGAGAGAGAAGTAGAGGAGGGGCAGAGGGAGAGAGAGAGAGAATCCTAAGCAGGGTTCACACCCAGCACGGAGTCTGACACAGACTTGACTTGGGATCATGACCTGAGCTAAAATCAACAGACGCTTAACCAACTGAATCACCCACGAGCCCCTATCTTACAATCCTTTCAGAGATCATTTGAAGGATTATCCGTTTTTCCCACATTAGAATAAATGCTTTTAAAATAATTGCCTACTTAGAAAGTGGCCCCTGCCCCTCCCCCACTCACATGCATGCGCTCACTCTCTAGCTCTCTAAAAAATGTTTTTTAAAATGTGCTTCCTTCGTGGCTTGTTGTCCTACTCAGAAGGACTATAATTCAGATTATAGCCACAGGAATAATTTATTTGTCAGGGTTAAAGAATGGTTCCTAGACACATGGCTCTTAAAACAGATATTTAAGAGCCATAATTTACTGCATTGTCTGTTCATATAAAACCTTTATGTTCTGAAAAGCAGGGTCCACTAGTAGATACAAGAACAAAACCAATATCTTAGTTTATGTTCCCACAGATGGTCAAAACCATACTTCAGGAAAACTTCCGCACCAAAGGCCAATTTATCATTTCTATACAATGTGAACATCGAGTTCGGGATGTGTTTCAGGACCTAAACTCCTCGAGACCTTTCGTGTCTCTTTCATGGCTGCCTTACGGTTGATGTTTCATTAAAGATTAAAAGCTAGCTACTTTTTTGCATGGACCTCAAGCATATTGTAGTATAGAGGTGGAATTTAAGGAAAGGTATTAAGCAGGCTGTGTTGTAGCCTATGAACAAGTAATATATTGTATCATTTATCTTGAATGTATCATAGATAAGCTGCTATATAACGATTGCCAGTTCAGATAGCTGTGAAATTAGGTGATTAACTAGTTGTTACTTAACCTTCTAATTTCTGTATAAGTCTAATTACATGAAACAGAAGTTGGTGTTTTGATTTTTTACTTTGCTTTTCTGTTTGGAGTGTCATTGCAACTACTGTATTGTAAAGGATGGAAAATAATTGCATATGTTAAAAAAATATGAAACTTTATAAAGT
>NC_043704.1:31900795-31906086 GCF_006229205.1 Suricata suricatta | reverse complement strand
TGTGAAATTAGGTGATTAACTAGTTGTTACTTAACCTTCTAATTTCTGTATAAGTCTAATTACATGAAACAGAAGTTGGTGTTTTGATTTTTTACTTTGCTTTTCTGTTTGGAGTGTCATTGCAACTACTGTATTGTAAAGGATGGAAAATAATTGCATATGTTAAAAAAATATGAAACTTTATAAAGTAAAAAAATAAAAATAAATAAAATTTTTAAATTAAAAAATAAATAAATAAAAATAAAAATGTTTTAATTAAAAAAAAAAGCAACTTATCTTAACAATGGCTAGCCCTCCAAGGTCCTGGAGACCTTGGATTTAACATGCACAAATTCCTTAGAGACTTACACTATCCCTAACCTCCACTAACTAAAAGGCACGTAATCAGTTACTCCTCACAGGCCCAGTGCAGCTCCTTCTTCCCAAGGTTCCTGTCCTTGTGCTATAATTAGAGCACCATTTCTCACTGAAAACAATTTTTCCCAAGCTGTTCAAATAAAGTTTAACATGCTCATGAATTGAAACAGAACATTAAATTTTTCTTATAATGATAGAAACCCAAGAAATGACCAAAAAGTATGTATAAGGAGGAGGAAAAGCATAATGATGATAAAGAGAATGAGGTGGAGAAAGGGGTTAAAATTGTAGAAGAAAAGTATTACAACATTTATTAAATAGCTTTAAAAAAACAAGAAGAGATACTATCAACTGGCAGAATTTTTGAAAAATGTCTGGAGACTTCATGTTAAAATAATAGTAATATTAAATATGACTAGAATTATTAATGTTAATATTAATCTCATGGTCTTCATATAAAGGGATACTGAGATCTTCCTTTCTTACCTTGCATGTATCCAGCTGCTACAGAAGCAGTTTTGACTGAGGCCCACTTCATAGTTCTCTTCTCTGAGAGTTCCTTCAGAGGGATACCCATTCCACCATTTCTTCTTTCACTCAGAACATATTTATTGAGCCTCTGTATATGCAAGGCACTGTGCTAAATGTTTTAGATGAAGTTGTAAAAAGGACAGATTAGGACCCTGCTTTATAGACAAATAGTAAATTAAAAAAAACAAATTTGTGGAATAATGATAGATCAGATCATTGTCTAAAGGCTATCCAAAGGCTGATGGAATGTGGAGTAATAGTATAGTGAACCATTCTAGAGATGTTGGTCCAGAAAGCCTTTCTGACAAGGTGATTTCAGTCTTGTGAGGTGTAATACCAGTAAGAGGAGAGATAGCCCACCCTGCAGAGTGCTAAAGTTTCAAAACAAAAAAGAAGCAAAAATCACTTCATCAAGATTAACAAGAAGAGAATACTATTTCTAGGAGAATAATAAGCTCCAAGAAAAGCGGCCTGTACTGTTGAGTAGTGAAACAACAACAAAAAGCCTGAGTAACTGAGGTCTGGCCAATCAGAAGGACAACGATGCAGGATGAGTGGGAATGGAAGGAGCTCAGGAAACTCACATCAGAGGTTTTTAATCTTTATTCTGCCTGCAGTTGCACTTCTAAATGAAAAAATGATATAACATAATATCCATTTTTTAAGGATCCTTTGGACATCTCTTTGGATACTGGATGGTCAGTGAACAAATATGTAGGCAGTGAGACCAGGCAGAAGAGAGTTATAGAGAACCAAAAAATAGGTAGATGACATTGGCTTGGGGAAAAAGGGAGCTGCGGAGATGGAATGATATAAACTTGAAACTTATAAGTTATGTGTAAGACTTTTGGATGAGTTGGGAAGGTGAAAAACTAATCAAAGATAAATAACAGGCTTGAGTACCAAGGAAAATTTCTGAGATAGGAAAAATTGGGGTAGGCAAAAAAATTCTTCTTTTGAAATGTGTGAGGAAAGAATATTTTGGACATTTTGGGACTTCGAGATTGCTGGTTGTCCCATGTTTTTCTTCTCTTCTTTTTTTCTAAATTAATAGAATCTCAATTTTTAACCATGCAGATGGCCACTTGGAAGAAAAAAAGCTAAATTTTTCAAACTCAGTGTAGATGTGACCATGCAACTTAGGATGTAAACATAAGTTGGGGCTTCAACAGTGGGAACCACAGAAGGAATGTACTCTTATGATTCCTGTATCCCTCTCTCTCCTTCTAACTTGGCAGAGGCAGATTAAAAACTGCCAAATATATTGACAGTTCATCCACCAAGAAAAGACCTCTGTTTTCCCTGGCTTTTGTATCTGTGCTACATTTCAATACACTTCTTAAATAATGCTGAGTATTTTGGCTCTTTGACCACACTTTGAGTGGCAAGGATAGAACAGTCAACATTTTATCATCATGAATGACTTTAGTTGGGGTTGTTGGGAAGAATACATACTGAAATGGGTTACAAAGTGAAAAGAAGGTGAGGAATATCAACGAACTCTAAACGTTTGGGAAGTTTCACAATGAAGAGTGAGGTGAAATGCTGAGATGTCCAGAGGAGACTTAGGAGTATGGAGGCATTGAAGACATGGGATATGGTGGGAAATGCTTCTGTTATAAAGCAAATAATCCAACAGAGCAGACCATATAGATAAAACGGGAAAGCCAGAATAAAATGGAGAAAAAAATCTTAAAGAGTAGCCTTTGAGAGAAGAAAAGACAATCCTTCTACAAGATAAGATAATAGGAGGCAAAACTGAAAAGATAATTTTTTAGGGGTGTCTGGGTGGCTCAGTTGGTTGAGTGTTTGACTCTTGATTTTGGCTCAGGTCATGATCCCAGGATCGTGGGATGAGCCCCACATTGGGCTCTGTAGTGGGCGTGGAGCCTGGTTAAGTTTGTCTCCCTCTCTGCCAGTCCTCTGCTTATACACATGTGCTTGATCTTCTCTCTTACAGAACTAAAACTCACTTTTTATTCTTAAGTGGGAAGTTGAGGGAGGCATGTAGTTCAGTGTGGCCTGGCCCAGGGTGTAGCTGATGGAATGATAGGAGTTACTTTATTGTTGTCAACGTGAGGATACAATACTTACCACTGTATACCACTCTTCGTTTTTAAAAAATTTTTTGTAGTTGTATAGCTGTATTGATGAAGCAATGATCAAATTATTACAAGTGATTTGTAGGTCTGAGCACATGAGTGAGTGTATGGATATTGCTGGCAGGCAGAATCCTTACAGTGAATGAAGGAGAATATAAATTTGGCAGAAGCAAGGTAGGGAGAAAGAACCTTGTTAAGATGGAGACAGTTGGGCGCACCAGTAGGTATTTATGTTAGAAATACTAGTTTTGGAGGAGCCAAGATGGCGGAGAGGAAGGGAGCTCTGTAAACCTCCTCTGCCCCATCGATTAAACTGAGAAGGATATTACTCTTATCTGCAATAGCGGAAGGAGAAAATACGGACTCCAGAAGGAAGAGAACCTGAAGGATACCTGAGTGAGTGAGTGCGAACTGAGGAGATTGGAAAACAGGCCAGCCCGAGATGGGCAGGGGAGGTGGCAGCCCCAGCCCAATGCAGGGCAAGCGCGTGGAGCCCGAGAGACAAAGGGAAGAGACAGAGAGACTGAACATGCTCATAGTACTGTCTCTGGGGAAGAGGTAAAGAATGCTTAGCTGCGCTTGGAGAGAGAAGCTCACTCCATAGATAACTGCTGGGTAGCCTAAATCCTGAACCCAGGTGGTGCAAGGGAAGGAACAGCTTCCAGCTCGGCGCCATCTTGGCAAGGAGTAGGCGACCGCTGCCACTTCGACCTCGGTTTTGGGAGTGGGAGCACGCACCTCATTTCCACGGTGCATCTCGCCCCAGCATTGGCCGCGCGAACCCTGAATCCCGGGTGCCAACGGGGGGAAAAAAATAGCCCCCACCTCTACACGATCCCTGCAGAGCATTGGTGGCGGTGGAGACCTAGGTGCGCGCAGGCTGCAGGAGCTCCCAGCTCATTTCCAGCAGCTCCCGGTGCACCACCTCTGGCAACAACTACGCCCTCATTCCTCCCCCAACACTAACACTATCCCCGCTGGGGGTTGGGTCTGTGACAGGGTGCACAAACTTCACCTCCTGCTGCGCATCTTGCCTCAGGCAGGGGCGCTGAAATCCCAGCCTGAGCCAACACAAACCGATTCCTCCCCCTAACCAGCAACCAAAACAAAAACATCTCATCTGTGGTAGCATAAAAAGTGCATGGACTGGAAATTTGAACCGAGGTGGGCCTGGAAAATACAACTCAACTGCGCTCAACCACAGAAAAAGGAGATCAGACTCCTTAGAGTGGCCTACATTTCATAGTTCAGCAGAGCTTGGCGTGCTTCCTATCTAACCTCTGAAGACACCAAGGCAGAGCCTCTGAGAGCAGCCTCCAAGACCTGTCTCATCAAACCACGCCTATCCAAGAGGGGGAGCTGCTAGGTTTTTTTGTTTGTTTTGTTGTTGTGGTTGTTGCTTTGTTGTTGTTGTTGTTGTTTGCTTTTTTAAATAATTTTTTTCTTTTTTTTCTTAATTTTTTTTCTTTTTGCATTTTTCTGCACGTATTTTTTATTATTATTCCTTTTTTTGACTTAATTTTTAAAAAATTTTTACTCCTCATTTTCCTTTCTCTTTTCTCCCCTTTTTTTCTTCTTTTTTTCTTCTTTACCTTCTTGCAATCCAGATATATTCTCCTATATCTCACCCATACCTCTCCCCTCAACTGGTCATACACTTGTAGACTGTCCACTGTCCTTTGTTGTCTCTGACCCTCTTTATTTATTTATTTTTCTTCTTTTTTTCTTTCTATTTCTTTTTCTTTTCTTCTTTTCCTCTTTTCGTCTCTTTCCTCTACATTCTCTTTATTTTCTTTCCCCCTGTTAATGTGTTTGTTTGTTTGATTTGTCTGTGCGTTTGTGTGTTACTGTTCCCTCTGTGTGTATGTCTGTTTTCCTTCTTAGGGCTACACCAAGAAACAAGCCAAAGTGTGCATGACAGCGAGTCCCAAATATTGCTGAGTAGAGAAATAAAATATTCAAAGGCACAACAAGAGAAACTGAGAGACACCATTAAAAGAATATTTCCTGAAACGACAGGCCCTTGACAGTCAATAAACCTTCTTTAAATATTAATAGGTGCACAGTGCACAACGAGCTTTCTAAAGGTGACAAGAGAAAGAAAACTAGCAAAAATGACAAAACGAAGGAACTCTCCCCTGAAGAACCTCCAAGAGGAAGTCACAGCCACAGAACTGCTCAAGACAGACCTAGACAACATACCGGATCAAGAATTTAAAAAACTTGTCATAAAATTAATCGCTGGGGTTGAGAAAAGCATCAAAGAATCAACTGAGACAATGACTAGGCAATATAATGAGT
>NC_043704.1:31899143-31900695 GCF_006229205.1 Suricata suricatta | reverse complement strand
TGATGCCTTTTATTTCCTTTTGTTGTCTGATTGCTGTTGCTAGGACTTCCAGCACTATGTTAAACAGCAGTGATGAGAGTGGACACCCCTGTCGTGTTCCTGATCTCAGGGGGAAAGCTCTCAGTTTTTCCCCATTGAGGATAATATTGGCTGTGGGCTTTTCATAAACTGCTTTTATAATGTTTAGGTAAGTTCCTTCTATTCCGACTTTCTCAAGGGTTTTTATTAAGAAAGGGTGCTGTATCTTGTCAAATGCTTTTTCTGCATCTATCGACAGAATCATATGGGGTTTTTTTCACTTCTTTTGTTAATGTGATGGATCACATTGATGGATTGGCGAATATTGAACCAGCCCTGTAACCCAGGAATGAATTCCACTTGATCATGATGGATAATTCTTTTTATGTGCTGTTGAATTCGATTTGCTAGTATTTTGTTGAGTATTTTTGCATCTGTATTCATTAAGGATATTGGTCTATAGTTCTCTTTTTTGGCTGGGTCTCTGTCTGGTTTGGGTATCAAGGTGATGCTGGCTTCGTAGAATGAGTTTGGAAGCTTTCCTTCTATTTCTATTTTTTGGAATAGTTTGAGAAGAATGGGTATGAGCTCCGCTTCAAATGTCTGGTAGAATTCCCCTGGGAAACCATCTGGCCCTGGGCTCTTATTCGTCGGGAGATTTTTGATAATGGATTCGAGTTCCTCACTGGCTATTGATCTATTCATGCTTTCTATCTCTTCCCGATTGAATTTTGGCAATGCATGCGCATTTACGAATTTGTCCATTTCTTCTGTGTTGTCCAGTTTGCTGACATATAATTTTTCATAGTAATCTCTGATGATTGCTTGTATTTCTAAGGGATTGGTTGTAATAGATCCTTTTTCATTCATGATTTTGTCTATCTGGGTGCTCTTTCTTTTCTTTCTGAGGATGCTGGCTAGAGGATTATCGATTTTGTTTATTTTTTCAGAGAACCAACTCTTGGTTTCATAGATCTGCTCGACTGTTCTTTTGGATTCTATATTGTTTATTTCTGCCCTGATCTTTATGATTTCTTTTCTTCTGCTGGGTTTGGGGTGCTCTTGCTGCTTCCCTTCTAGTTCCAGTAGGTGCTCTGTTAAATTTTGAATTTGTGCTTTTTCTAGTTTGTTGAGATTGGCCTGGATTGCAATATACTTTCGTCTTAGCACTGCCTTTGCGGCATCCCAGAGATTTTGGACTGTTGTATTTTCGTTTTCGTTAGTTTCCATATATTTTTTAAATTTCTTCTCTGATTGCCTGATTAATGCAATCATTCTTTAGTAGGGTGGTTTTTAACCTCCACATTTTTGGAGGTTTTCCAGACTTTTCCTGTGGTTTATTTCAAGTTTCATAGCATTGTGATCTGAAAGTGTGCATGGTATGATCTCTATTCGTTTATACTTATGGAGGGCTGCTTTATGCCCCAGTATGTGATCAATCTTGGAGAATGTGCCATGTGTACTCGAGAAGAAGGTGAATTTCCTATCTTCAGGATGCAGAGTTCTAGATATATCTATCAGTTCCATCTGTTCC
>NC_043704.1:31862369-31899043 GCF_006229205.1 Suricata suricatta | reverse complement strand
ATCTAGCTTCAAGAAAAGCAAGCAGTTAGTAGTGCTTAAGAAAAATTGATTCAGTATCTAATGGATAGTTGATACCTGTCACAACACAGCATTTTATATACTGTTAAGTGAAACTGCAATACAATCTAAGTTTATTTTGGGAGTGTTTGCTGTATCATTGGATTTAATGAAATGTTTAGAGGTGCAGTAGGCATGACTTCAAGTATATAATGAAAGAAAATGCAAAATGCTTATTGATTTATGATGTGGTTTCATCATAGCTTGGGCAAACCATGCAGTATTTAATACATAGTAGCAAAATATTTACTATTGAAGCTTGAAAAGATGTGATTTCTTTGTGTGCAATCTTTCATTTATGCATGTGAGAGGGTTGTCCTTTTTTTTTTTAATGTTTTTACATTGTAGTACTTGTTTTGCTTGTTGGTGGTGTTTGCTTATTTAATACATTCCGTCAAGGAGAGAAATTTAAAAAAATAAAAAAATAAAAATTAAAAAAAAAGAAAGAAATACTAGTTTTGTCTGTTGCAAAGACAAAGAAGTAGAGAAATTCCAAGGGCAATGGGCATTGGTAGAATCCACACGCCTCTGTACCACTCCCTATGTAAGCAGAAATCCTCAGAGAATTTACCAATTCATGGTGTAGAACAGAGTAAGTTGAGTCTAGAATAATTTAGTGGGGCAGTAAATAAAAATGGGCAGAAGGAAATGAAGACCTTGTTAAAAGGATACTTTCATCAGCATGAATGTGCTCCCACGACCAAGTTCAGAACAAGTTAAGCAGGGAGTAATGAATTATCAACTACTGGGGAAAGAATAGAAAGTGATGGATCCTAACTGATAATCAGTTAATCAGTAAGTAAACGAAGGCAAGAAGGAAGAAGGAGGGCTATTTCTTAAAATAGAATGCTGATCAATAAAAGTAGAGAAAGTGCAGGATTTATAAAATCATCATTTTGTATTCATCATTAAAAAGATTTTTTCCAATTAAATATGGAGGGGGATTTTAAGGAGGAGTAGAATTTTTCATGGTCTTAGAGATGCAAAGAGAAACATGGTAACTCTACAGTGGAAAACTGAGGCAGTACTGTGATATCTTGATCCAAACTGGTATCACCAGTGAGGGACAGACAGACACATGTCTCCTAATAAGAGTTTTTAGAAACCCATCAAAACACACTATGAAAGAGAAAAGAGGTTCTGTAGTCTCCAAGAAAATATGATAAAAAGAACAGCTGAGGAAATGTTCCAGATAAAAGGAAATAGGAAGCATAACAACCAATGGCAGTGTGTGATTTTGGATTTAGAGAGAAAAAATGCTAAAATGAGTATTTTTAGTGACAAAACTGGAAAATGTAGAGTAGAAAACATGTAAAGTGATTCTATATTAAATTCTGCAAAATTTTTAACTATACAGTGGTTATGAATAAATATTCTTATTCTTAGGAAATAAACCCAGAAATATTTAAGAGTAAAGCAGTAAGAAAAAAAAAAGTATAGCATTACAGACACATATGATAAAGTAATTAAGGCAAATAAATCAATTAATTAATTTGTATTATCTTGCAAGTTTTCTGTATGTTTAAAATTATTTCCAGGTAAATAGTAAGAAGTATTATATCGCATTTTAATAATAGAGATTCTGCCATACACTTCAGACACTTTAGATATCCAGACATTTGCAAAGTGAACTCAAGAATGAAGGAGTTTACAAAGTGCATATTATTATACTGATAGTAAAGCTACTTCTATATTTTTGTAAATGTAATTTCTTTTATCCTCAAAATATAGAGCGCTTTCATGAAAGACCAAGAAACTAGACTGATATTCATTTAGATGAAACACAAGACAGAAAACAGAAATAGTTCCAATTACAGAAAAGAAACTATTTTGAGGAGGTTCCTAAAATTATACTATAAGGAAGGATATATCAATATCACGATGACATTTTTCAATATATCTCAGGCACATATGCCTAGATTAGCTATTAAAAAGCTTGAAGTATATGTTTAACTCTTCAAAAGCTGTCACTCTGAGTCTCCACTTGCCTTGACCCTAATATAACAAATTTACCAATGAAAGCAGATTTTACTTTGATTTCACCAGACAGGAAGCACTATAAACTTCTGGAGACATAAACTCTATAATCACACTTGTGTTAAAATACAGGATGTGTAACATTATTAATGGGTACTAAGTTGAGCTTATGGGCAGTTGAAGACAGACAGTAGGAAAGAGTTATTATAAGTAAATCAATATTCACTGGTATGTCAGTATCCTTTTATTATCTGTTGCATTGTTTATCCAAACAATGTATCAATGTTTAAATGGTCCCCATTTTTATAAGTTTTTTCTTCTTCTCACTTCCCTTCCCCCCTAACCTGGAAAGGAGTTCTGGTAGATTATCTGCTTTTAAGTGTGAATCAATAGATACTCAGTCTCTTGTTTAACAAACAACAATAAAACCAAAAAGCTATTTTACTGCAATTATGTTATCATTATTTCTGAATTACACAAATGAACCATAGGATGTTTTTTTGAAGTTATATGTAATTTGCGACTTACATAGTTTCTTGATAACAATGTCTGAAAAAAATAGTGTTTCTTTCATTAAAGTTTTCAGATAAATTTTTTTGCACTTTGCTATGGCCTTTTGGCTTTTGTCTTGTGTCTTGAGATGAGAGGATTGGCCAACAACTAGAAGGATTTTGCATTTTTCAAATGATCACATTATGCCTCCAAGTTGTTTCATACTAGGTGTTAATGGAGCCTTTGGAGGGTTGAAAATTAAAAGGGAAAAATGCCTACTTTAATTCTATGTGGCATTTTATTCTGTTAATTTGAGAAATATTGGGTTGGCTAGGTTGGAAAAGCATAATCTCAGAGGTGTGGCTCACAAAACCTGTGCAAATATAGGTGACTAATTTTAGTAACGGAGAAAAAATAAGTGTGCAAATAAATATATATTATTGAAAGAAGTTAACGGACATTTCTTAGAATATCATGGACACAGATATTTAACAAAATACATTCAAATATGCCATGAAACCTGTCCCAAAGCTGAGCATGATAGAATGATAATTGATAGCATTGTGAGCTCTCTTGATGTTTACATCAGGTGCGTGGGAACCAATATTTATTAAGCACCTATTGTGTGCCAGAACAGTGATGAAAATTTAGATTGTTTCCTTGATTTCTCATAACCAAATTATAAGTTATTTTTCTTTCATTTTATACATGCAACAATTATTTGGGGAGTTGAACTAATATATGGATTCACATACCTCAAAGGTGGCAAAAACAGAATGTATGCTTCATTCAATTACTCTGGAGTTTTGTATGAACACGGTTTCTCTCTCCTGGTGAACTGGCATGTTTCTTAAGAGAGTCCCAGACTCATTGTTTTGCTTTCAGTGTAGCTATGTGGGAAAACTGGGACTCAGTTCTACACATGGTTGTGCTTCTCCAAGCCCAGACGACCCCCAGAGCAGTACTGGTATCAGTGTTTTTGCAAAATCAGAGTTCGAGCTCCATTTCATCAAGCTCCAAATTCCACATATGTTAAGGTGACACATGTTTCTACTAGAACAGGAGTCAGCAAAGACTCCTTACCCTGGTGAAGCCAGGCGGCTTGTGTGGGAGCCCCTGACTGAATATTCTAGGAGCCTGAGTCTTGAGGGTATGCATTATCACTTGCTCCCTGGGGTCCAAGGTGGGCCACCTGGAAGCAGGAATCTTCTTAACAGCTGAAATAATCATCTGGTTGTTCCGGCCAATGAATCATTCATCTGAAGGGACTACACAGTGAGAAGTAATTCAGATACAAATATAGACACAGATACCAGATACACTTATCACTGCAAGTGAAAAGTTTGCGAGATGAGAATAGCAAATGTTAAGTGTGCACACTACTTGAGCTGTAGTTGTAAGAATAAGACTTATTGGAAGAGGAAGCCAAAACCTGCATTGTAGTATAATTACTATTGTATTATAATTATTGTTACTACTTGTTGTAGGTTGAATTATATCTCTAAAAAGATAAATTCAAATTCAGTTCCTAACTCTGAGTACTTATAAAATTGATCTTATTTGGAAAGATACTATGTGTAGATATAATCAAACTAAAATAAGATCATTGTGGATTAGAGAGGACCTGGAAGAAAAAAAAAGTGGAGAATGTATAATCATTGAAGATTATGGCATAGAGATAACCAAAATTCTGAATTCACACGTTATTAGTCTATAAATAATCTTTAGCGCATAAACATTTTTCCTTGCTTCTGAAAAACCTACTGTGTTTATGATAGTGAATCTAAAAAGCAGAAGGAAATACAGACACACACATAATGCCATGTAATGACAGAGGCAACTATTTGAGTGATATGTCCACACACCAAGGAGTGCCGATCACAGAAGCTAGGGAAAGGCAGGGAAGGATCTTCCCCAGAGCCTTCAATGGGAGCCTGGCTCTGAGACATCTTGATTTCATATCTGTAACCTCCAGAACTAAAAGCCAATGCATTTCTGTTGTCTTAAGCTAACCCAGCCTGTGGTATTTTGCCATGGAAGCCCTTCAAAACTAGGACATAACTCCTGTCACCTTGGCTCTGACCCCCTGAGAAGCTGAGGAATAACATTCTTTCAATTCTGCATGCAAGCACTGGGTTGAAAATTCTAAAGGGATTCAACATTTCTTTGGTTCAACAGGATCCCCAAAACCCCAAGTCCAACTCATCTGCCTTCCAGAAACATTACTGTAAGAAGAGCATTTCTTCAGAAGCCAGCAGAGCGATTATGTTTTAAAGGATTTACAGACTTTTCTGAACAACATCTATGTTTAGAATCTGGTTATCTCTATGCTAAATCTAATATTGTCCCTATTTTGCTTTTTTTTTGCTTTTTCTTTTGCCATATTTACTATATATCATCCAGAAAGGTGTAAAGGCAAAATATATAAAATTTAATAAGCAGACTTAAAACTGGGACAAAAGAATAAAGGAGAACATGAATAAGATTATCAAATAAAGCCAGAATTATGGCTGGGCCACACATTTCCTTTTCTAACAGCCTATATGCAAATTGAAACCTGGTCAGTTACACAATTTAGAGTTCAGACAGTAAAACCAATCATTAAGCAGAACTATTTCTGGCAATTTTTCTCAGGACCCTGTTATAAAGAACAAAATAATTGACCATACTCTATAATAGTTTTAACATCCTATTTTATAGAGATATTTTTTTAATAATTATCTTCTATATAATTTGAGAGCTTTACCCAAATCTCAGTACAGGGAAAACAATCATCATGGGCAAGTGTGACTTAACCCAGATGCCTAAGTACTTTGCTACTTGATAAAATTGGTCATGCCCTTCAATGTCCAACTTAAGGATTGCCATTTCCATGTTTATTGTCCCCTCAGTTCTGTACACATATTTTTGTATTATTATTCTCTATTAAGTCCTCTTTTTGACATTTAATTCAAGTCTTAGTACCTATATTTAAATTGAAGGAAGTTTTCTTAATCCTACTGATATTCTCCCAAAGCCGAGAGCAGGACCTTGCATAGACACCTCATTCCCATGTAATAGAAAATTTGCAGCCCATACAAGAATCAGACAGTGTGTAAAATCACTTTAATCTCATAACGTATCTCTGGTCTAAAACATAAATTCCCCCCTCTCAGATGAGTCACAGTGTTCTTTCTCAACTACTCTCAAGGATGAGTTCACTTTTAGCCCTGTCACTGCAACCCAGAGGGCAGATCTGCTATTACAATTCTTTGCCCAGAGTTGCTAGTGGGACATTTCACTGACTGTTGTGCTTTCTCTATCCCCACTTGCCTTCATTTTACAATCTATTGATGCTAAAATAGGTGATGAGAAACAAGTTTCTCTCCTGGATCATATCTTTTGCCTAGACTCAAAGTTGTGATCTTAATTTTATATGAGAACCCTAATGATGAAAGATTTTATTTGACTCAAATTTGATTATGGTCTCCACCCCCGGGGCTCTGGTGGAGTTCTAGACAAAAGGTAGACTGGAAGACAGTCTGAGGATTGTTTTGAATATAACAGCAGGATTTGATTCACTGGTTTGGAATTCACATCTAACCATTGTCCCAATGAGTCAACTAGCCTGAGATTTTGGATCAATGTGACAATTCAGTTGCCATTCCCAGCATTGACTTTTTACTACCCGCTTTTTACCCTTGCTGCCCACCTACTTTCTATAAGCTTAGACTCTTCTCTGATTTGTTTGAATTTCCAGTGACTATTCAGTTTAGGACTTACGGTTGGAAGTTTTGTTGCACTAAATAGATGGATGTGTAAGAAAGTAAATTACTGTATTCAGTTTGGAGGAAAAGAAGTTGATGTTCTTGCAGAACTCACTTGGGGGAACCAAAATGATGAGACATACATGGCGGTGTGGAACAAAAGTCTTGGAACTCAAGAAAGTTCCATAGTGGCTGGTGAAACAGATGAATAAGAGAGACTTGACAGTACCCTATAATAATGGAGTTTTAAATACTCTAATTTTGAAGCAATTTCTGATAATTATTCATATGAACAAATTTAGGATTTCATGATATATGACCTTTTTGTAAACCAGAAATTTAGATTTTAGTCTAGGCTCAACTACTATTATTTTATTTCTGAAAACTTAGGCAAGTCTGATGAGGCTTAATTTATACATCTGAAGTTCAGGAGATAATTATTACTATCTTCATGAGACACAAAACTTACAGTAGTAAATATCAAAGTACTTTTAATCACATAAAACCTATAAATATATGATAATCTTACAATTTCAGCAATAATTTTGCAGAAATGTGCTACTAGGGAACTAGATAAAGAGTGGCAGAGGGGCACCTGGGTGGCTCAGTCCGTTAAGCATCCAACTTTGGTTCAGCTCATAATCTCACAGTTGGTGAGCTCGAGTCCTACATTGGGCTTATTGCTGTCAGTGCAGGGTCCACTTTGGATCCCTTGTTCCCCTTTCTTTCTGCCCTTTCCCCACCTGTACTCTGTCTCTCAAAATAAATAAATATTTTTTAAAATAAAAAAATTGGCAGAGGTTTCTCTAAAGAAATAAGTGACATATTTGCTAGAGACTATATTTCATGATGACAATTTAGATGTTTATAGCATAAGGGAATCACTGTTGTAAGCTCCATAGCATCTTTGTCCAGTGTTAGTAAACGGATTCCAGTGTTCTGTACTGAACAGCATTTTCCCACTAATTAATGTCTAAAATAGCTGTTTGTTTTCATAGTACCATTTTTATTACATATAAATATGGAAAGAAGAAAAAACACTATTTGGGGGTGGTGGGATTATGGGAGGCTTTGTTACATTTGTGACTGGAATCGCAGGTAACAAATAGTACTTAAAAATTGTTCTCATAGGAGGGGTGCCTGCGTGGTGTATTCAGTTAAGCATCCAACTCTTGGTTTCAGCTCAGGTCATGAACTCACGGTTCCTGAGTTCGATGGAGCCCTGTGGCTCTGTGGTGATAATGTGGAGCCTCCTTGGGACTCTCTCTCTTCCTCTCTTCTCTGCCCTTCCCCTGTTTGTGCTTGCTCGCTCTCTCTCTCTCTCTCGCTCTCTCTCTCTCTCTCTCAGAACAAATAAACAAGCTTAAAAAATTGTCTTCATAGGGAAGAATGCCTACATCTTAAGTAAGGATAGATAATGCTATTTATGTAAAATTTTGCTTTGGGCATCATTCTAAAATGAAAACTTTTAATTGTAATCCCTCAGTAATCTTGAATAGTCCTTCATTTTTCAATGATCATCATAATACTGAGCTCTTCTTGTGACAGGCACCACAGAAAATGACATAATGCAAATGAACCTGCCAGGTTTCTATTCCATGGAGTAACTGTGGAGGTAGCATCTATTTGCAGACTTTTACTGTCCATCTGTTTTTATTCCTAAGGAGAGGGGTCCTTCCTACCTTCCATCCTGAAAATGCTGTCACACAGGAGTGATTTAAGAGAAGGCAGGCCAGGGGTCACCATCCAATGGGGCCATCTGAAAATGGGAACAGTTACACAATCTGTGCCCCACAGGTGCATCTATGGCCGAAGGAACCCCCAGTTATTCCTCCTGAGTTGTTGCCTTCGTTTTCATTTATCTCACTTTTACCTTTTTGCCACCACCGGGAATGGTATTTTAGAGATACAGTTGATCAGTAAAACAGTAGTTAGATACAAAGGAATAACACGTATAACCTCTCTCAAAAACAGGGAGTCTCTTATTCATTTCTGAATCCGGGAATAAAAAACCCTGACTCTTCCAGATGCTGCCAACTCAAACAAGTCCCCTTACCCATGATGCTCTGCTCTCAATGAAAACCCCCCACCACCATTAGGAGTGTTACAGAAGAAAGAACATTATTTAGCAGCTACATAGGCATAATTACTTCTGAATTGTATGTGGGTGGTCTGTTAAAAAAGAAAACAATAAAGTATAAAATGAAGTTCTGTGCAAATGGACCACCCTGCATCGCAACATGAACACACACACACACACACACACACACCCATGTATATAATTAGATGTAATTGAAATAATATGGGGCCTCCAAGAGAGATGATATGTTGTTAAAGGGCTTCTAGGTGCTTTTCTAAGGAAAATTAATTTTATAAAAAATAAAAGGCTTTGCAAAATATGTATCATAAAGGATACATTTTCCCTAACCTCTACATTTACCTATTTAGTTAATTATTGTTTCCATATATACCCATCCATACACACAGATCCATTTATATGTCCTGCTCAAAAATTATTCTAGAAAAAGCATTTCTTAAGTATTTTGAAACTTAAAGTATACATGAACCTAGATTTTTTTAAAAAGGAAAGAAGCTGTTAGGTCTATCAAACATTAAGAGTTTTAGTATTTGAGTGTGCAAGAACACATTAATAAAATATCACTAGATCTTCATATCACCCTCACACTCATCCCAGGGGTTGTGATAATGTTTTGTTTGATTTTCTGGAGGTAGGAACCATTTGGAACCACACCCAATGATATTCCGAGACTCATATTATGTTATTTCTCATCTGCACAATTTGCCACATACTTTTGGTTCCTCACACCATTTTCTAATTCTTATTTTCCCCCTCCATATGTATGAAGATTCTCCAGAAATAGAACCAATAGGATGTATGTGTGTGTGTGTGGTATGTATCAAACACTTTTTGTTTGCTTATGTACATACATACATAACACACACACACAGTCTGTTGGCAGAACTTCCTTCTGGTCATGGGAATTCAGTCCTTGTTCTGTCAGTGCCGTCACCTGATTGGAAGAGGCCCACCCACACTGCTTTATTCAGTGTCCACTGATTTAAATGTCAACTTCATCTAAAAAACACCTTCATAGAAATATCCAGAATAACAGTTTACTAAATATCTGGATCCCATGAACTAGCTAAGATGACACATAAGATTAACCGTCACACCATCTAATGAGAACAAATGTCTTGATATTTTTTAATGTCTTTATTTTATTTTGAGAGAGAGCAGAGAGCAAGCGGGGGAGGGGTAGAGAGCTAGGGAGACACAGAATCTGAGCAGGCTCCAGCTCTGAGCTGTCTTTATTTTACAGATGGAAAAGCATGACTCCAGTAGCTCTCAGGCAAATCTCCTACCGAGCAGCACAATTAAGATTTGAAGTAGTCAAAACCATATTTTTCTCCCTTATTCTACTTGGTTTTATTACAGAGAATCATTCACTATTGTGTCCTTTTAAACACTTTCTACAAACCCAGATGAAAATATCAAGACGAGGCGCCTGGGTGACACAGTCAGTTAAGCATCCGACTTGGGCTCAGGTCATGATCCCAGTGTTGTGGGGCCGAGTTCTGCATTAGGCTCCATGCTGAACGTGTAGTCTGCATGAGCTTCTCTCTCCCTCTCTTTCTCTCTCCTTCCTCCTCACCCAGCTTTCTCCCCCACTAATACTCTCTGTCTCTAAATTATATATATATATATATACATAGGGAAAAAATTACATTTGCTCAGTATTTATTTTTCATAATTAAGAATGCTATAGTTAGAAATGATAGTTTTTAAAATCTTCAGCTGATATATAATATATTGAAAAGTTAAATATGTTTGTCCAGTCCAAGTATAAAAAACATACATGCTTATTCATGTATTTAAATAAAACATTTAGGTAGATATGTGTGCATATATATGCACACACATATGTATGCTATCATAGTACATGCATGTTAAATATATATCCTATTCCTCTGTACTGAACAATAATTTATTTTTCTCTCTTGGCCAAACTTCTTCCCCCATAAGTTTCTCAATCACAAAACATGTATGTACAGAAAATAATCAGCAGTTTTGTTCCAGAGTGTGTGGAAATGTTTTCGTACGGCTCTGTTACTAACAATAATGACCTAAGCACAAAGCATTTCCAGGGGAATTAATGACTGGGGTTAATGGCCCAAGGCAAAACCAGCCAGTCATGAATCCCCAAGAAATGCCCTGTGCTTTGATCATTATTGCTTCATTACAACATAAAAATAATCAGCAGCAATTACAGTAGGAACTATGGGAACAGTGCAGCTTTGAAAATTAACTGTTTCAGGGTCAACCTTGCTGAATATTTTACTGCTTCCAGTGAATTTAGTATAAACAATCCTGTAACCAAAAGAATTGATACAAATGACATTGAAATACAATGTGATTCTGAGTGGCCAATATTCCAAATGAAATTAGCAATGTGCCTGGCAAAGCTAAGAAAGCAAAGTGAGCCAGTGCAAATAAAACACCAAACAAGTCAACTTGAACTAGGAAATTTTAAAGAGAAATGTATCGCATGCCCAGAAAAAAATAAAAAAATGGTACAATGCTCATGCCCATATTTTGATGAATTCTAGAAAAACAATAATAAGGAAGAAAAAAATATCTGGAAATTTTCAATTCTGTTTTTACATAAATTTATTAAAATTTGAATAAAGCAAAAATAAAATATTTTTAACCATGTATATCAATTTTCAAATGATTCTGCAATCATACATAATATAAACCTTTTCCAATCTAATACATATGTTATTGAATTAAAGGATGCTTGGCTAAATTCCTATACATTGAACATGCATTTTAATAAAAATCAGATTAAGAATATATTTTCCTGCCTTAATGCTTCTGCAATAAGAACTTGAACTATTGCTCACTGACAAAGTCTTTATCAAGAAATCCTAATGGGGTGCCTGAATGGCTCAATGGTTTGAGCATCTGACTTCGGCTCAGGTCATGGTCTCATGGGCTGTGGGTTTGAGCCCCACATTGGGCTCTGTGAAGACAGTTAGGAGCCTGGATCCTGTTTTGGATCCTGTTTGGACGCCACTCCCCTGCGTCCCTATTCATGCTCTGTCTCTCAAAAATAAATGTCAAAAAATTGTTTTTAAAAAAGTCCTAAAGACTTTTTACATACTTTCCCCACTCAATTCGACATGAACATGTGACATAAACTTTTTTTTCTCTCTTTTAGATCCCTCTCCTCCTTTTGCATTTATAAAAAAAAAATGTTTCTTCTCTCTGATTACTTCCCTCTTCTCTCTTTATCTCCTTGAACATTGTTATTCTCTTCCCATTCTCTAAATACAGATGTTTATTGAGACTTCTTTTGTCATTATTTTTATCCCTATCAGCACCCTAATAATTCTGGAGTATCACTTTCTTCCTTAGGTTCAGTGATTTTCTCTGTAGAGATGCATACCATGCCTATTTCTCTGTTACAGTTCTCTCCCAGATCAATACTTCCTAGCTATCTTTTAGACATGAAGCCATATGTACACTTTTGACAGCTGAAGGTATTATATTTGAACTGGCCTCCTCACTTCCCTCTTCTGTCTCTTAAAATCCCCCCTTGTTCAAAACATCTACTTTTTGACGTGGGCATTTCCAGTCATCAGCTGAGTACTATTTAACTCCTTATCTAGGTACAAAAGATTTCATTTCCATACAATTTTAACATTCATTGGTCTCTTTTAATCACATATCTGCCTCCCTAATTAATCTTAAATCTGACTTATTTCAGAAGACCTTATCTAGTTTTAAAATTTCTCTGTCTACCACAAGTAGTGTATTTTTTTCTTGTTTAAAATGATTTTCTTTCTCACTGAACTTTATTTTATTTTTTGGTTTGTTTCAAGTTTTTATTTAAATTCCAGCTAGTTAAACATAGTGTAATATTAGTTTCAGAAGTAGAACTCAGTGATTCATCACTTAGAGTAATACCGAGTGCTCATCAAAACAAGGGCCCTGGTAGTGTATTCTTATTAAGACTTTTTCTCATTCTGTCTCCAACCTCCAGTTGGATGTAAATTTGATGGGTACACATGAACTTTGTGCATCAGACATGGGTCTGAATCTTGGCCTCAATAGTTACCATATATATGACACTGGAGAAATTATTTATTCCATTATATTCTCAATGTTGAATTAAATCACAACCTATATAATAAGCTATTATAATATGTAAAACCATTCATTATAACAAGCCTCTGATTTCACATTGATTATTTTGCCTATATTTTCACTGGGTCTAGCAGTGTATGTACATGACAAATATTCCTGGAATAAAAGGAGTCATAGTTGTTGGGGTATCTGTTCCTTTATGATCCCCTTATCTTACTCCCACCTAATACATACACAGTAGCCTATATGCCATCTCAAGACAGACATGGTTTTACTTATTTTTAAAAAGTATACAGTAATGGTTTTGATTTTCACTTGGGATACAGAAAATAGAAAAAGATAACACTCCCATCCTTAAAAATAACAACAAAAAAGATGAAAGATTTCAAATTCACAACTTTTTCTGAGCCCCTCCGAAATCTGAGGCTGCAGAGTAATCTGAAAAAGCAAAATGCAAACAAACAAACAAACAACAGACAAAAAAAAACCCCAATGTACTGCCAGGGAAAAATAACCAATAAACCATATCCATATATGACAGAGGTTGGCAATATCAACAAGTTTAAAGCAACTATGACTGTGTCATCATTAAATCTTCCAATGGAAAAGATGGAAACCTGCCAAACTAGATGGCCATCATCAGTAGAGTGATAAACACTGACAAAAACAGTGGAAATAATAGAAATAAAAAGTCAAGTAAAAATGAGGAATGCCATCAATAGGCTCATTAGAAACCCAAGACTGCTTGGGAATAGACCAGTGGTAGGTGTATAGAAATTATTCAAACTGAGTGAGAGGGGAAAGAAAGGGAAAAAACACAAAACCATGAAGGATGGAAGATCCAAGAGTTGTAAGGCAATGTCACATGATCTAACATACATGTATTTGGACTTCCAGAAGGGGACGGAAAGGAATAGAGCAGAAGAAATATGTGAAGAAATAAGAGCTAAGAATTGTACAAAAGTAATCATAAATATCAATTCATATATTAAGATAATCAGAGAACAACAGGATAAAGACATGAATGAACTCACACTTCTAGGCATACCATATTTAAACTACTGAAAATCAAAGATAAAGAGACAATCTTGAAGGCAGCCGTTGGGACACATGACACCTGAGATACAAAGGAATGAAAATAAGAATTAAAGAAGACTTCTTGTCTGAAACCATGCAAGCCAGAGTACCATAAGTGCCATCTTTTAAGTGATGAAAGAAAAAACTGAGCAGTGAAAAATCTATACTCAGCAAGAATATTTCTCATCATGAAAGAGAAATAAAGACTTTCTGAGGCAAACCAACTGAGAAAAGTCCCTGCCAGTAGTCATGCAGTACAAAAAAAATATTAACTTTTTCAAGCAGAAGAAATGTGATACCAAACAATAACTTGAATCTACACAAAAAATAAATAGGACTGGAACTGAAATAAATAAAGTCAAATAAAATTTATTTTACTTTTCTTTGCTCTGAGTCTTAAATGTCTAAAAGTAAAAATACCAGCAGTATGTCCTGCTTCCATAATAGGCAAAGTTAAGGGGTGCCTGGATGTCTCAGTCAGTTGAGCATCTGACTTAGGCTCAGGTCATGATCTCACAGTTCGTGGGTTCAGACCCCACGTTGGGCTCTGTGCTGACAGCTCAGAGCCTGGAGCCTGCTTCATATTCTGAGTCTCCCTCTCTCTCTGCCCCTCCCCCACTCGCTCTCTGTCTCTCAAAATAAAATAAAGACAAAAAAATATTAAAAGAATAGGTAAAATTAAGATGTATCAAAAGAGTAGCACAAAAGTAGGACAGAAGAATTAGAAAATACTGTTGTAAAATTCTTTGAGGGTAGATTATGTATTTAACATTTATTGTATATACCAGAACTGCTACATTTTTAAAGAAGTGGCATAAATTGTAGGCAAATAATGGAGATAAAATTGAATCATTATACCCCTAAAGAATGCAGGAAAGAAAAAAAAGTGAAGCACAAAAACAAAAACAAAACGTTAAAAAGTTAGAAAGTAGCTAGCAAAATAGATTTAACTACATTTGTAATTACATTAATTGTAAATTGTTGTCAGATTGAATTAAAAAGGAAGGCGTGTATGTTATCTACAGGAAACACACTAAATTATAAACATATACATAGTTTAAAAGTAAAATTGGGGGAGGGTGCACCTGGGTGATTCAGTCGGTCAAGCGACCGACTTCAGCTCAGGTCATGATCTCACTGCCAGTGGGTTCAAGCCCTGTGTCAGGCTCTGTGCTGACAGCTCTGAGCCCGGAACCTGCTTCTAAGTCTGTGTCTCCCTTTCTCTCTGCTCCTCCCCCATTCATGCTCCGTTTCTCTCTGTCTCTCAAAAATAAAGTTAAAAAAAATTTTTTTAAAGTAAAAATGGGAAACAATACACCATGCAAACCACAAGTTTAATATCAGACAAAGTAAACTATAGAAATGAGGAAAAGAGGGACAAAAAGTGGCCAATTAAAATTACGTGACAAAGTGACTGATCTTCCAAGAATACATAACAATCCTAAATGTGTATTTACCTTACAACATAATTTAAAAATAAATAAAACTTGATAGAACTGAAAAGGGAACTTCTTAAATGTGTAAACATAGTTGAAGACTACTCCTCTGTCACTAATTGGTAGAATAAGTAGATGTAAAATCAACAGGTTTATAGGAGACCCACAATATGTATTGCCTTAGCACTTATAGAACATTTTACCCAAAATATAGCAAAATACACATTGTTTCATGTAGTTAGAATATTCACCCAAATCCATATATTATAGGCCATAAAACATACTCTGATAAATATTAAAAATATAGATATCATGCAAAGTATGTTTTCAGGCCATAATGGAGGTAAACTGTCCATGAAAGTATAAAACTAGAAATAACAGAAAACTTTTTGGAAAATTTCAAAATATTTGGTATAAAAAATTCACACTTCAATGGGTCAAAGAGAATGTCTCAAGAATTTAAATAAATTTAAGTAAACTTAAAAAGTTTTATGAACACAGGAAGATAAAAATACATCAAAATGTATGGGATCCAATTAAAGTAGTATGTAAAGAGAAATCTATAGTATTGAATACTTACAGTAGAAAAGATGATGGTAACAAATCAGTAAGCTTAACATCCTTCACAAGAAATTAGAGAAAACAACACAAAAGCAAATAACACCTAAACCAAATGAAAAGGAATAATAAAGACAGACTTCAAGAAATTGAAACAAAAACAATAGAAAAAGTCAACATTAATAAAACTTTAGATTGACAAGAAAGAAAGAAAGAAAGAAAGAAAGAAAGAAAGAAAGAAAGAAAGAAAGAACGAAAGAAAGAAAAAGTGAAAAATGACAATATATTAGGAATGAAAAGGTCATCACTACAGAATTCATGGACAATAAGCTGATAATAAGGGAATAGCATGTAAAATACTTAGAAGAAATGGACCAATTCTTTAAGAAATGAACTACCAGACTTTACCCAAGAAGAAATAAACAACCTGAAGATGAAACATTACAATTAACAGTTATATGAATGATGAAAACTTCTAGGTGTAGTTTCACTAGTGAAGTGTGTCAAACATTCAAGTAAGAAATAATTCACATCCTATACAATTTTTTATTTTATTTTATTATTTTATTTTATTTTATTACTTTTTATGTTGTTTATTTATTTTTGAGAGACACAGAGAGACAGAGTGAGCAGGGGAGGGTCAGAGAGGGATGGAGACACAGAATCTGAAGCAGGCTCCAGGCTCTCTCTGAACTACCTGTCAGCACAGAGCCCGACAGGTGGGGCGTGGGGGGGGTGCTGGAACCCACAAACCGAACTGTGAGATCAAGACCTGAGTGAAAGCAGGACGCTTAACCCACTGAGCCACCCAGGCACCCCCCATACAATTTTTTAAAAGAAAATAGAAGGGACCTTTTCCCAAGATAGTTTTTGATTTTATAATATATCAAAACCAAAAACATGAAGAGAAGAAAATCACAACCCAGTATCATTCATAAGTATGGATATAAAAATCTTCAATATTATTATAAAACCAATTCTACCAACATGTGAGTATAGCATAACACATCAGAAATAAGCAGGGTTTGGGGTGCCTGGGTGGCTCAGTGGGTTAAACATCTGACTTCAGCTCAGGTCATGATCTCATGGGTGGTGAGTTGGAGCCCCATATCAGACCCTGTGCTGGAAGCTTGCAACCTGGAGCCTGCTTCAGATTCTGTGTCTCCCTCTCTCTCTGTCCTTCCCCTCACGCTCCATCTCTCTCTGTCTCTCAAAAAATAAATAAAGTTTAAAAAATTAAAAAAAAAAGAAACAAGCAGGGTTTATCTGAATGTAAGACTGCTTTAATATTTGAGTACAAATCAATGTACTTCATAATATTACTGAACTAAAAAGGAAAAATCATGAGTATTTCAATAAATACAGAAAAAGCACTCAGCCAAATTCTACCTTCCATTACTAATAAAAAATCTTAGCCAACTAGGAATTGAAGCTTGATAAAGGGCTTCTACAAAAATACCCAATATCACATTATGACTTATTTCTCTCCCTCAAGATGATAAGCAAGAAGACAAGGATGTCTGCTCTAATTCTTAGCCATTCTCATGCTGAAAGTCATAGACAATGCAATAAGACAACAAAAGAAAAGAAAGGCATTCACATTATAAAGAAAAACTAAAACTTTCTGTATTCACACAGTAGTACTAAATAGTCTACAAAATGTCCTAGAGTTAAGTGGTATTAGCAGTAAAACTAAATTGAAATAAGCAATATCAGTATAGTAAAAAATCAACTGTATTTCTCTATAGTAGCAACAAATAACTGGAATTCAAAATGTAAAATAAAATACAGCTTACAACAGCAACATATAAAAAGGAATTTTTAAAATTAAGTCTAACAATTTATTTGCAGAATCAATAGACTGAACACTACAGAAAAAGAAAAATCAAAGAAAATTGAAATTGATAGAAAATTATACAATTATTATGAATGAGAAGACTCAATAGTATTGCTGATTCTTCTCAAATTGGAATTTAATATCATTTAAATAGAAATCCTAGGATAAATTTGATAGAAATTGATAAGTTGTTTCTAAAATTCATATGGAAAGGCAAAGGAATTAGGAAAGCCAAAACAATTTTATAACAGAAAAACAAAATTGGACAAAAAATTCATATTACTTGGTTTCAAGGCTTGTTTTAAGTCTACAGAAGAAATATAAAAAGAGATAGTATGATTGACAATAAGAAACATGTATATCATATGTGGTATATCGGAGATAAAACATCTTCTTTATCCATTCATCAGTTGAGGGACATTTGGGCTATTTCCATAGTTTGGCTATTGTTGATAATGCTGCTATAAACATTGGGATGAATGTATTTTAAATCAGCATTTTTATCCTTTGGATAAACACCTAATAGTGCAATTGCAGGGTCATAGGGTAGTTCTATTAGTAATTTTTTGAGGAACCTCCATACTGTTTTCAAGCCTGGCTGTACTAGTGAGGGTAGTTGGAGGGGAGGTGAATGAGGTGATGTGTTAAATGGGTGTGGGCCTTAAGGAGGGCAGTTTTTGAGATGAGCACTGGGTGTCATATGTAAGAGATGAATCACTGGGCTCTACTCCTGAATCCAAGACTGCATTGTATGTTAACTAACTCGAATTTAAATTAAAATAATAATAAAAAAGAAACATGTATCAGTTGAATGCAACAGAGAATCAAGAAGTAGACCCACACAAGGAAAATGACTTGACTTGATAAAGTTCCAAAGGCAAGTGAATGGAGAAAGGATAGTCTTTTCATGAATTTATGCTGGAATGTTGACATCTACATGCAAACAAAACAGAATAAAAATGGACTCAGCTCTCACAACTTATGCAAAAATTAAATTAAAATGTATTATAGACTTAAATATAAAACCTAATACCATAAAACTTCTATTACACTTATTAAAATATTTCTTGTTAAAAAATAATAACTAACTGAGGAGGGTACTTGTTAAAAATAAAGCATATCAAAGGGAAGGTGGGTGCGAGGATGGGTGAAATGGGTGAAGGCACTTCATGAGTGAGGCCACCATGAAGAACACTGAATAATGAAGTACTCAAGTATTGAATCACGATATTGTACACCTGAAACTAATATAATACTGTATGATAACTATACTAAAAGTAAAAATATTTTTTAAAAGACAGTATCTTTGTAGCCTTAAATCAGGCTATTTTTTTTAAAAGATATGATCCCCCAAATTCTGATTTTTAAAAGAACAATTGATAAAAATTGAGCTTGATCAAAATTAAATGTAAAACATTCATTCAATGAATGGCAATATTAAAAGAATGAAAATGCAAACCCTAAACTATGAGAAACATTTGCAGATGACTTATCTGGAAAGATTTATATACAGAATATGTAGTGACTTTTCTCAACAATGAGAAAACAAAAACCCAGTTTTAAAAAATGGGCAAAAGATTTGAAGAGATATTTTAACATAAAAGATATCTAAAGGTGTACATAAGAATGTAAAAAGACGTTCAACACAAATATTCATGAGGGAAATTGAAACTAAATCAATAGTGTCATGCTATTAGAGTCAATTTGTTGGAAAAGAAATGAATGACAATAGCAAGTGTTGACAAGGTCATAGAACAAATAGAGCTGTAGCTGCTGGGAAAGCAAAGGTGATAGAGCCACTTGAGAAAATACCGACATTTTGGGCTACCTGGGAAGCTCAGCTAAGCCTCTGACTTTTGATTTTGGCTCAGATCATGATCTCATAGTTGTGAGATTGAGCCCTGAATTGGACTCCACACTGGGCATGGAGCCTGTTTAAGATTTTCTCTCTCCCTCTGCCCCCTCCCTAACCCACATTCTCTCTCTCTCTTTCTCTCTCTCTCTCTCGTTCTCTCTCTCTCTCTCTCTCTCTCTCTCTCTCTCTCAAAAAGAGAAGAGAGGGAGAGGAGGAGTTGGGGAGGAAGGAAGGAAAGGACAGACAGTTTGATGATTTGTTAAAAAATAAACATAACTTACTCCCACTCTTAGAAAGAAATGAAAACTTATGATCACCATAAACCTACATACAATATTTATAGTAGTTTTGTGTGTGGTAAACCAAAATTGGAAACAAGTCTAACCTCTACTAACTGGGAAAGGGTAAACTGTTTTACCTCCACACCGTTGGAAACTCAACAATAAAAATGAACAAACTACTGACAAACTCCACCACATGTTTAAACCTCTTGTACATTTTACTAAGTAAAAAACAAAAGTGAAAACAAACAAACAAAGAAAACCCCACCTCAGATCCAGAAGGTGATTATACAAATTATTGTATAATTTTACTTGCATGGCATTGTGGAAAACATAAAACTGTAGGGATAGAAGACAGATAAAAGTCACCAAGTGTTGGGGTTGGGGAGCAGGGCTTGACTACAAAACGGTAATGTGAGGGATTTGGGGGTTGGTGGAAATAATCTGCATCTTGATCTTGGTGGTGGATGCAGAAAGACAGGCATTTCTCAAAATTCACAGAGCCAGAAAGAATAGGCTTTGTTTAGATAAGTTTTAAAAAACATGTAAGTCTACAGTGCTTAGGAATATATATTATCGAAAATTGGAGAGGATTAAATTAAATTGAGTGTCAGCAAGATCACAAGTAATTCTAAGTACAAAACACATAAGTTCTATTAACCAGTATTAGGAAGTATTCCAAACCAAGGTTTCATGGCTCCTTTTGACTTAGACCTAAATCTGTAAAGTTCATTAAAACCAGGATTATCCTACATTCAAGTTGGGTTTGGAAATTTTTTTGGACCTTCTAAAGAGTGAAAACAGAAATTCTAGGAAAGTTTTTGATGCCATAACATTTATTTCAAAATTAAAAACTTTGTGAAGATTAATACATTTTATTAGTGTAACAAAGCAATTTTATAAATATGAAGTCAGCTTCTATTTGCATTTTCCCCATTTCTAAACAAGTTTCAATGTGTTGGTTCTTATTGCTGTTGTAGCAAATTACCACAAACTTAGTGGCTTAAAACAGCCCACATTTATTATCTCGTGTTGGAGATCTTCTAATCTGAAATGGATTCTCTTGGGCCAAGATCAATATATTGGCAGGGCTGTGTTCCCCAGAGACTCTAGGAAAGAATCTGCATTCTTGCATTTTTCAGCTTCCAGAGTTGACCTGCATTCCTTGGATGGTGTCCTCTTCCTTCATCTTCTAAGCCAGCAGCATAGCATCTTCTAATTACTCTTTGACTTTGACCCTCTGCTTCCATTATCACATCTTCTGATTCTGATTTTTCTGCTTCCCTCTTATAAAAACCTTTGCGCTTACACTGGGCCCACAGTGATAATCCAGAATAATATCCCACCTCAACACCAGTAATGTAATTATACCTTGAAAGTCTCTTTTGCCAGGTAAGGTAATATATTAATAGGCTCTTAGTATTAGCATAGGGACATCATTGGCCAGGCTGAGGCAGATGGTGGAAGAGACATCTTAACCAATCATAGCCAGTATTGTAACCTCTTTAGTGGCGTGCACACACACACACACACACACACACACACATTTACCCATTGTCCTGTGTAGCTGAACAATGTTTCACTCAATTTATGCTCAATTACTAGTGAGTCATGAGCTTCATATTGTCTTCCTAAATAGGACAGCCTATAACTGAGTTACGCTTCCCAGAGAATCAACACCTGAGAGTCCCCTTTATTATGTATGAGAAAAGCTGGAACACATAAGAGACTTGAGTTTTCGCTAGAGAATTGCCTATTAGAATACAATATTCAGCCACCACATGGATGTCTTATCAATAAGCAGCCCAGGTTTTAGCTGATTATAATGTCCCTTACCCAATAGACAAAAACAGCATTGAAAGCAAAACATAATTCCATTTTTTTCCAAAGAAAAAAGCAGGTCATGTAGAAAAAAAAATGTAATATATATTATTTTGCTTTATTACATTATAGATATTTTATATATATTCTTATATATAAACATTTTTCCCAGTTTCCATCTCTCCATGAGTTATGCCACACAGATCAGAAAAACATGTGGCAAAATATGAGTGGAAAGAAAGTATAATTAAGAAATTTTATGATTTAAGAAATTTTAGAATAATTTTATAATGTTATAAAAGTATCCAAGACCAGTTAGTCCTTGAAAGACATCTAGCTTTATTATTTGAAGATGGACTATGATTATCATCTTAGCATAACATTACCCATTTTATACTTTAAAAAATTGGTATAATAATTTAAACACTTCTATTCTCAAGTTCATTCCAAGTTGGTGACACCAGGAAAGTCCATGATCTGCTGTCTCAACAATGTCTGTAAAATGGGTGACTAACAGTATCCCATTAAGGCAGATAGTAAATACTTTGATTTCCCTCTTTAACATGAAGAGCTAACAAGTATGGTAGGATTTGTTTAATTGTTGTTTTCACTGTTAGCCATGCTTGTTTATACTCTATTAGAAATAGAATAAGCTTCTGGGGCGCCTGGGTGGCTCAGTCAGTTAAGCAACTGGCTTCAGCTCAGGTCATGTTCTCACAGTCTGTGGGTTCGAGCCCCGCATCGGGCTCTGTGCTGACAGCTAGCTCAGAGCCTGGAGCCTGCTTTGGATTCTGTGTCTCCCTCTCTCTGCCCCTCCTCCACTCTCTCTCTCTCTCTCTCTCTCAAAATAAAATAAAGACATAAAAAAATAAAAAAATAAAATAAAACAAGCTTCAGTGGTTATATCTTTTAGTAAAGACATCTACCTTAACAAAAATATTCTCTACAGATGACTTTTTCTTTTATATGTATTACTGTTAGACATGTACACAATAACTCTTCTCAAGATTCCTGTCATCTGCAAATATTTTTGTTCACATTCAACATGAACACAAATCTATAATATACATTTTTATTGTAAAAATAATGAACAATAGCTGAATTTGTTAAGCAATCAGGCAATATTTAATTTTTGACCAATATTATGTGCCTAGCACCATGAGGAATGAAAAAGAAATACAGATAATGGTTCAGGTCCTCTTGAGGCTTAGAATTTCATCAAAGGGCATGTTTAATATGTGTAAAACACTCCCAGAGTCAATATTTATGTGACCGTTTAGAATGACCAAGAAGTAGATGCATCAGGTTTCTATGCGGAGTTACTTCACATAGGTCATATTTATGGTTTCTCTCTGACACTGGAGGAGGAGGAGAGGCTCATCTGATTGGGACATATAGAAGAAGGAACTCGGCCTCCTCCTCCTTGTCCTGTCTTGTCCAATCTTCCTGCTGGCAGGGAGAATGGGCTCTGGTCAGTAATCTGCCAGATTCGAAGGCGTGGTTCCCCAAATTTGGGGCAAAATACATGTCAAGCTGTCTGCAGGCTTAGCTCTAGGTAGGTCACAACTTCCAATTTACCTCATAATAAAGATGATATTTCAGGGTGCCTGGGTGGCTCAGTAGGTTAAGCATCTGGCTCTTAATTTCTATCCAGGTCATGATCTCACGGTTCATAAGTTCGAGCCCCATGTCGGGCTCTTCTCGGAGCCTGCTTCAGATTCTCTGTCCCTCACTGACTCTCTGTCTCTGTCCCTCTCACAAAAAAATAAATAAACATTAAGAAAAGATGATATTTCAAGCCCCCCTTTTCCTTATTAGGTTCCAAACTTGGGTGGGAAGGAGAAACACTAATGTTTATCACCCTAAACTGCCATTTTTGATTCTTGATGCTCAGATAAATAAGAGAATCTGGCAAGCCTTATGAGATCCTGGTAGGAGGCAGCCTGAAGAAGCTTCAACTGGGCAATGAAGGATAAGCAGAACCCAGTGAGGTCAAGAGCCCACAGAAAAGGGATTTAAAGCAAATAAATAGCATAAAGCAGAAAAGGACCGCAGAGCAAGGAGAGTGATACAGTTCTGGCAGAGAGGATGCTGACCTGGACCTGGTGGATAATCCTGGGGGCATTTATAAGATTTGCTCATAAGCATACAAAGGTCTTGAAAGCTAGACCAAATAATTTCGGCTTGATTTGTCAGGTAACAGATAAGTATGTTATGCTCTGGAAAGGCGGAATAAAATGAAATTGCTTTTTCAAGATGATTTTGGCCGTGATGAAAAGGAGTTGGCCAGGGATAGATTAAAGATCAGACAGCATGGCAGATAGATTAAAGATTAAGAACACCAACCACATAAAGTGTAGAGCACTGGACTAAAAGAGTTAGAGAGGGACGGAAGAAAGAGGAGCTGATTGTGCACAATTGCGCATTTTCTGTGGGAAAATTTTCTTTGTGAGTGTATAACCTTGAGAAGAACAGAGACAATTAGGCATATGGACTTTGTCTTTGAAAAGTATTTGTAATCATTTGAAAAGATGATTAGATTGCAGTTGTCCTGATTTGCAGCTTTGATTACCAAGCATTAATTTAGAGAAAATAGAATTTAAGAGCTTAAATGAGTTTTTGAGATACTTTCGATCTCACTGTATAGATAAGAAAACTGAGTCTTCTATAAGTTGGTTCAGGTTACATTATTTGTGTGCAGCTGGAACAAGACCAAGCATATAAATTTCTACATCAATTCTCTGTCCACTAAGCCTTGCTGTTCTGCCTGAACTAATGCCAACAGCATTTGAGGGGGCAAATACACAAAATAATATATCGGTGATAAATAAGCTGAATAAGTTGTCCTGAGTAATCAGTAAATATGTATAATACAGGACGTGGATTCCGTTTTCTCAAAGGTGATGCCAATGATGTATTGTAATTGACAAGTGCTCTAAAAAGAGATTGGTTTACTCTCTTACACAAAATCGCCCCTGTTGCCTTTGCCCTTTCATATTTATACCCTCCGTTTAAAAATGCTGTGTTTCGGCTTAGAGAGGAATTTCGATCCAGTTGCTTTAGGAGTAAAGTAAGGCTATCCAGATGACGCCCAGGCTCAGTTTTAGCTGATATTTGCAATGCGGATGGCAGCGATGGAAAGGCCCCACATGTCGCTGAGACTGAAAGAGTGTAAACATATTAGAGTAGTGCTTCGGGACCCCTACCCCGCACTGTACTTGACTGCAAACATCCAGAAATCTGCAGCTCCTTTTAGTCACTCCACAAAGAGCTGCTGTGTCTTCGGTTTCAGGAACAAACAATTTGCTATGTGACACAGCTTGCTTCAGCTGTGCCAACAAGACGGGATGTGAATTATGACATGCCGCTGTGTCTATGAAAGCAGAAGACGGGAGTACATGATTACGGCCTGGAGCGTGCTGTTAGGAAGGGAGTGATGGTACTTCTCCAGCCTGGGTTGCTGATGGAAAACATCTGCTTCTCTCCCTGTCCCCTTGAAAAATTCCCTTGGGAAATAAGCCCTCGAGGCTACCACTCCCAACCAGGTCCTTACCCTCAGACTTCTTAGGCAATATTTGAATCTGTTGAGAAATCATTAAGAGATACTACGGATAACATGTTTGATGGAATAAAAGGGGATGTGATAAGGAAATGTGAAAACTTGCTGCATTCTCAGCCTTAAAATATCCTTCGTGCTTTAGCTCCTAATTTTCACACTTCACAGCTGCTAATGGATCTCAGCGGAACTGAAGAAGGCTGTTGACAGAGAGAGATGTCTTTTTGTCATCTCTGTCATGTTCCTCGCCTTATTCTCATATTGAAAGTTCTTATTTGCCTCAAAGTCCCTTGATCTCAGCTAAGTTGCTATTCTTTTTCTTTCTCCTAACTTGACTTCTCTCTCTTTTTTTAAAGTGTTCTGCAGCTAACAGAATGATGTAGATAATAAGAGAGATGTCTGATGACTGGATAGCTATGAGAGTCATTGGAGACAAAGCATAGTAGGAGATTCGGTTATGTGCCCTGGGACTTCGGGCTTGAGGCGAATGTTCCAGGCGTTGGAAGACCCTGTTGACCCTCATATGTGGGATATTTCCAAGCAAATTAAGTGACATTCACACGGGCCTCTTTAGATCCTTAATCGGGGCTAGGAAAAGAGAATTCAAGTTCATTCACTAATCACACAAATGTAAGCAGGTAACAGGAGAGAAAACTGAGTTAATTCTCTTTAAAAGCTCTGATGGCATTACATAATGGTATCAACCTTTCTTAGAAAATGACAGACTCCTGGGCTTTCTCAGATGAATATAGTTTCCAAAAAGTTCTAAATTCCTTTGTTCAGCCATTACATTTCCTTTTAAGATTCTGGAATTAAAATGTCATTCAAACATACTGACATCATTTGATCATCTTTGAAGTTTTTTCCATCTAGTAACTCCATGGCTTTCTATTCTATAGGTTTTTCTTCCACATATATTTCTCGGAAATGTTTATAGTTGCTGCAGTGAAATAAATACTCTTTCCCTGGTCCAGATTTGATTTTTGTTTTGTTTTGTTTTGTTTGGCTTACGTGACACTTCTTTGTCTTCTGAGGTTTCTCGTTTTTTTTTTTTCCACCTAAAGGTGAGAACAGATTTTATTTGCATAAAGTACAATTGGAAATATTTGTCTTCTTTTAACCTTATTCCCATTTACTATTTTTCATATTTTCTATGAGATAAAATAGGGATGATCCTCTTAAAAAAGACCCTATTACTAAAACACCAGTAATTTATTTATCTAATCCAAACAATACTAGCAGATTTGCAAGATGTTCTGCTTTTATTGCTCTGTTGCTTTCCATTAAGAGATGGTATTTTTCCAGTACTTTTTGGCTATTTCTTATCATCAGTCATTTGAACTTTAGGTTTCTTTACCAAATAACATAAACCTGAAGCTTCAATTTATGTGAAACTCCACATGTTGAAATGGCAGTTTGGGGCAGGACTAGAATATGCTAGAAAAGATATTCACTGGCAACAAAAAAATATCAAAAAATCAAAAACAAAAACAAAAAACCCTCAAAAAACAAGATAACAAAAAAAATAGAAATAAATAAATAAATAAAAATAGCCAAAATAAGGATTCTTTTCAGAGTGCAGACTCAAAATTAGGCATGATATTTACATATAAATACTTGACATAATATTAAACCAATTGTTTTTTTTTAATTTATTTAAAACAACATCTCACAAGGAATTTGAAATCTTCCAGGTATAATAGAAGGATTATAGGCTTTGCTATTAAACATGGCTAGTTTTCATTAGATATCTGACCTTGGAGATTTAAGCTCTCTGAACTTCAGTTCTCATTTATTAAATGGATTTAACAACAACTGCAGAGTGTGGTTATGAGGATTAAATGAATTTAGGGGAGCATCTGGGACCTAGCAAACTCTCTGAATATTCAATGTGTCAGGCACCGTAAATGTGCAATTGAAATGTATGTTTTATTCCCTCTGCCAATAATTTTTTTATAAAATTTAAAAAAATTTTTTTAAATGTTTTTATTTATGAGAGACAGAGAGAGAAAGCATAAACAAGGGAGGGTCAGAGAGAGAGGGAGACACAGAATCTGAAGCAAGCTCCAGGCTCTGAACTACCTGTTAGCACAGAGCCCGATGCAGGGCTCGAACCCATGAACCGTGAGATCATGACCTGAGCCGAAGTCAGACGCTTAACCAACTGAGCCACCCAGGCACCCCAATAAGTTTTTATTTAATAAAACACCTGATAGCAGGAACTTTACAATATAGTTTTTAAAAACACAATAATATTTGTGATGAAATACTCAATAGTGGTTCAAAATAAATGTTACCAGAGAAAGGGAAGATAAGAAAGGTATAATAACTTTGGAATGGTTCTCTGATGAACTGAGACTTGAGTTTGATCATGAATAGCACATAGAATTACTAATGTACAGGCAAAAGGGGAGAGCCATGGTGGTGAAGTCAAGTCCACTAGAGATGGTGTGCTGACCGGGACAATACAGATGCTGTGTCATCTATGTAATGCAAGCAGCTCTGTGAGTTGGAATAAAAATAAGATTGATACAGATGTTTGGTCAAGTTTATGGAGAATTTTATTTACTGTTTTTGAGGGAGAGAGACAGAGAGCAAGTGAGGGAGAGTCAGAGAGAGGGACACACAGAATCCAAAGTAGGCTCCAGGCTCTGAGCTGTCAGCATGGAGCCTGAAGTGGGGCTCGAACCCATGGACTGCGAGATCATGACCTGAACCCAAATCAGATGCTCAACTGACTGAGCCACCCAGGCACCCCAAGTTTATAGAGAATTTTGAAAACTTTGGAGGAGAGTTCAAATTGATATGGTGAACTGATGGGAGCAGATTTCATTCACTAACCAGAAAATAATCTGACTATAGTTTAATTCTTATATTGTTGGCAAATAGCAAGTGATGCAGCATTTGCTTAGAGTAGACAGCTTTAATTTCAGCTTCCACTGCCAGGAAATATTTGGAAGTGAAAGATGGGAAACCACAGTGAAGAAATTCCTTGGATTTTTACAATAGCAATTATAAACAGAAATGATTCTACTGAAGGCATAGTTGTCAGGCTCTATGAAGCACAGAGAAAAAAACCACTCTTTTATGTACTAAATTTCTACAAATTCCAGACAGCTCAAAATGAATTAGAACATGTGGGTCCCAGAAGTGGACAAAGTGGAAGAGATACAGGAAACAGGGTTCTGGAAGATGGAGATGCAGAACTACCACCCAAATGCTAGTAATGAAGGATCTCCCTAGTACTAATGTGGAACAAATATATTGTCAACAATTGGATTACTTGGTTGTTATGGCCAAATATAATTTGTTCAATTTAGTGTGTGTGGGTTGGGGTGTGTATGTGTAGTGGGAGAAGGAGAGGCAGGAAGAAAGGGAGGAACAGAGGGAGAGGTGGGCAGAGAAATTGATTAAACTAACCATCAATTAAATATTGAATTGTCTTCTTTTGGCATTTTAAATAAGTTCTTCATTAAAGGAAGATTTATTTATTTTTATTTTGAGAGGGGGAGGGAAGGATGGAGGGAGAGAGAGAGAGAGAGAGAGAGAGAGAGAGAGACCATGAATATGACTGGGTGAGGAGGGGCAGAGAGTGAGGGAAAGAGAAGCCCAAGCAGGCTCCATGATGTCACTGCAGAGCCTGATGTGGAGCTTGATTTCATTACCATGAGATTATCACCTGAGCCAAAATCAAGACTCAGAAGCTTAACCGACAGAGCCACCCAGGTAGCCTAAAAGATTTATTTTGGGAAAATGTATTGAACTATGTGTAGGCAAACTGCTATTGTTAGTCATTCATTCTTTTGAAAAGAAAAGCAAGATGAAATAGAACATTGAAAAAAAGTGAAGGAAAAATTACATCCATGAAATGGATATTTAGGAATAAATTACAAGGTGAGATAGAATCCAAGTACAGGGGCCATGTCAAGTTAAAGTTTTGAAGAGAGTATCATATGCCTTGCCAGTTCAAAGAGAAAGAAAACCTGGGTCGGGGAGATGATAGGGGGAGACACTGATTTTGGTGAAAAGATCACCAATGGTCTTCCTAAAAGCAGTTACCGCATATGATGGGACTTAACTGGTTAAGGGGTCAGGGGCTACGAATTTACAATTGTTGAAGAAAAAGAAGTAGCAAATTTGCATTTTAACTCACTAGAGATAACAGTGTGTAGGGTAGCACAGTAAAATATTTTTGAGGGATGAAGGGGTACTTATTTTTTGAGAGAGGAGATCAGAGTAACCTTATAGGAAGAGGGAAAGGAACTAATGAAAGCCATATTGAAAATTTAATGAAGGGAAAATTATTGATAAAACTTGCTCTTTTGCAGAAGCCAGGATGAAAGGGATCAAGCATTGAAGTATTAACACTGGAAAACAGGAGACTTACTATTTTTCTCAAAAGAGAAAAGTAATGAGGACAAGAAGTTTGAAGAAACTATCTATATCTATCTATATCTACATCTATATCTGTATATATGAGAATAGCTACTGTAGAGAATAGAATAGAAATAGAACAAAAGATGAATATAAGGACAATGGAGCTACAGCTAGGGCTCTCTGAGCTTAGTAATTAAATAGTAATTATTATGTGTAATCTGTCATATGTATGGACTTCATACATCAACTGTCAACAAAGTGGGAGAGAGAAACAGAGGATACGACAGGTGTATGTGATTAAGGGTTTAAGAAGGCAGGACAGGCCAAAGGGATGAGTGATTCTAGGGTGCTCTAAAGGGGACCTTGAGATGAAAGATCACAATATGCAACCAAACCAGAGAAGTGAGTGGATTCGATTCAGTTTAACAAATATTTATCGGAAGTCTCCAGTTTCAAGCCTGACACTAGGTCCCAATAAGTGAGGAAAGAAAAAGACCAGGAAAATGAGCAGATGCTGAGGGATCAACAACAAGAGCAGAATGTTAAAACACGTTAGAGCAGAGTGGAAGTGGAAAAGGGAGAGAATTAAATCCTATACATCACAGAAAAATAATTCAAGTTCCAACTGTAGGCAAGCTCTGAGATGGAGATTTGCCAGGTGACTATTCTTGAATTGTAAGTCGTAGTAGTCGAATTAAATCTAGGAACTGTGGTGCCAGGATGCTTTATAAGTGATGAAAGTAGTTGATAAAGGTGCTAAGTAGAAAGACATAAAAAAAATCCCGGGAAGAAAACTTGTAGATGAAATCAAGGCCCATCTGAATAGCAGTGAAGGTTAGCCACAGAATTTAGGGATGAAAGAAACTTGAGAACATTGTAGACTTCAGAAGAACAGGTTTTTTGCATAATAGAAGTAATGAAAATGTATTCTAAACCAGCAATAAAAAAATAAGTTATATTGATCCTTCTTCCTAATCCCATGATTCAGAAAGGTCATAGAATAGGTGTGTATTTTATTTTATAAGAAATTGCTGAAGGTAGTTGTATCATTTTATAATACCACAAATAATGCACTAGGACTTTCGTTGCTCATCAGCTTCATCAAATTTTGGTGTTTCCTTGGGTTTCCTGGGTAGCTCAATCAGTTAAGTGTCCAACTTCGGCTCAGGTCATGATCTCAAGGTTTGTGGGTTTGAGCCTTGCATCAGGCTCTGTGCTGACAGCCCGAACCCTGGAGCCTGATTTGGATTTGTTGTCTCCCTCTCTCTCTGCCCCTTCCCTGCTCTCTCTCTCTTTTTCTCTCTGCCTTACAAAAATAAATAACATAAAACAATTCTTTAAAAATATTTGGTGTTTCCATTCTTTTGAATTTTAATTATTCCACTGGCTATGGAATGGCATCTCAGTGTGGTTTCAATGGGTCTCTCCCTGATGATTAATTATTGTGAAAATTTTCATGTGCTTATAAACCATTGATGTATCTTCTTTTATAAAACAATGTCTGTTCAAATACGTTGACCATATTTATTGAATTGTTTGATATTTTATTATTGTATGATTTTTATCAAGAATTTGGATACCTGTCCTTTGACAGATAGTATGTTTGTGAATATTTGCTCCTAGTCTGTAGTTTATCCATTGCTTTTCCTAAGAGAATCTTGTAAAGGGCAAAATTTTTACATTTTATGAAGTTTAATTCATCGTTTTTCTTATGTAATTATTGTTTTTGGTGCCATCTATAATAAAGGTTACTCTACATCTAAGTCACAAAATGTTCTTATGTCATATAGATTTAGCCATATAGTTTTCGCTTTACATTCAAATCTATGATTCATCTTATTTTCTATGTATGGTATAAGTTGGGAGTTTGAGTTGATTTTGGTTTTCTTTCATCATGAATATACTTTTTCCGTTAGATTATTTTAGCTTCTCTGTCAAAAATGAATTGAATTAACTAAAAATTAATTGAAGAGTGGGCTATTTCTGGGCTCTCTATAATATCTAATTGATCTTGCTTATCTTTAAACTAGTATGCACTTTACTGACTACTGTAGATTTATACCAAGTCTTAAAGTCAGTCACCCAGCTTTGCTCTTCCTTTATGAATATGTTTAGGATATTCTACATTCTTTTTATTTTTATGTAGGTTTTGGAATTAGCTTATAAATTTCTACAAAAAAAGAAAAAACCCAAAAACAAAAAAACTCTGATGGAATCAGGATTGTGATTCCCTTGACTCTACAGTTTAACCTGGAAAGAAGTGACACCTTACCAATATTGAGTTTTCTAATTTATTAATATTGTATATATCTTTTTATTTAGATGTCCTTTAATTTTTGTCAGCAATATTTGGTAATATTTAGTGTAAAACTATAGCGTTTTTTAAATTAATTTATGCCTTACATGTTAAATTTTTTTTATTCTACCATAAATTCATTTAAAAATTAGCTTTAGAGCATCTGTGTGGGTCAGTCAGTTAAGTGTCTGACTCTTGATTTTGGCTCAGGTCATGAGCTCACAGTTGGGGAGATTGGATCCTGACTCAGGCTCTGCACTGACAGCACATAGCATACTTGGGATTCTCTCTCTTCTTTTCTCTGCCCCTTTCTCTTTCTCAAAATAAATACATAAAAGTTTTAAAAAATATATATTTATACTGACCCTGACCCAGTGACTTTGCTAAATTCACTTAGTTCTAGTATTTGTTTTATAGACATCTTAATATATTTTACATTTACATTATATCAAGCTAGCCAAGTGTTTTACTACTTCCTTTCTTATCTATTTTCCTTATATTTCTTTGTTTTGCCTTGTTGCATTAGAAAGTAATTCCAATACGATGTTTAGTGTAAGTTGTGTAGGCACACAGGCTTGTCTCATTCCTGATCTTATGGGAAAAGTGATTGTCATTGACTTTTAAGTATCATATTAGTTGAAGGTATTCAGCATATTCCCTTCATTTTTCTGATGCTTTGTTTTATTCTTATTTCTTGAGAAGGTTCATGATGAACGGACGTTGAAGATGTTCTTTTTTCTTATCTGCTGAGAACTTTCATGATGAATGAACACTGAATAGTTCCAAAGGCTTTTTCTTTACCTATGAAAATGATATGATTTTTCTCTTATTTTGTTAATGTGATAAGTTACATTAACAGCTTTGTTTTTTCATCTGCTACCTCATTTTATGGCTGTGGGGTGGCAATGAGAGTCTCGTAGCTCCTCTGGTTCTGAGAGGATCTCTTCCTTCAGTTTTTCTGAATTCTCGGTCAAGTGCATGTGCAGCTCTGGGTGCCAGCTTCTCCCAGAAGCTCCCATGACATGAAAACTTGAGGTGGTAAAAGAGGCATGAGTTTCAGTTTTCCATTGACTATTTAAAATATTAAACTAAGTTTGCATTCCTGGTATGATTATTCTCTTGACCATTATGCTGATTTAACATGTTTTGAGGAATTTGATTTGTTACTATTTTGTGGAGAATTTCCCCATCTATATTCATGAAGGATATCAGTCTGTAGTTTGCTTATAATGACATTGTAATGACTTGTAATAACTTTGTCTGATTTTGTTATCAGGAACTTATTATTTTATTAAACAAATTGGAAATGTTTCCTATTTAATTTTCTGAAACAGTTTGTGCATGATTTGTATTATGTTTTCCTTAAATGTTGCATAGAATTCACCAATGAATCCATCATCTGTGGCTGCAGCCTTCCTTGTAAATTTTTTTAAATAATTGATATATAATATATATTACTTTCCTTGGGGATGTTAATGTTTTCTGCTAATCTTATGTAAGCTTTGGTGTGGTAATTTTCAAGGATGTTGTTAATTTCATTGAAGATTTTCTGTCACAATTTGTATTAATCATATTTTTTCAGAATTCCATTTTTATTTAACCATTTGACTTTCACTCTCTTTGTAATACTTTTAGGGGTTACTCTATGAATTGCAATATGGATCTTTAACATTTTACAGTTTGCTCAGTGGTAAAACTGTTCCACTTCCTGTAAACTTTAAGAAACTCACAGCCATGCAGGCCCATATCTCACCCCCTTTATCCTTTCTGCTACAGAGTTCCTATGTGTTACTATCATATAAGTGACACTATACTAACTTATACTTTTAAAGAATATTCTACATCTACATATATTCTATATAGAATTAACAGGAAAAAGTATATTTAATATTTATCTTCATATTACTATTTCTAATTATTTCATTTCCTCCTGAAGACCTGATTTCAATATAGCATAATTTCCCTGTAGACTTAATAATTTCCTACAGCATTTCTGTAGTGTAGTTATTCTAATGATGAATTATTTAACTTTATACTTTATCTATAAATTTCTTGTCTCATTTTCCCTCTAGAACATTATTTTCAACAGGTATAGACTTCTGAGTTGACTGCATTTTCTCTAAGCAATTTTAAGTATCTTCCTACTATCTTCTTTCCTTCGTTATTTCTAATGAAGAGGTTCAGTAATTTGTATTTTGGGCCCCCTATTTTTTCTAAATGTTTATTTTTATTTTGAGAGAGATAGTGAGCACGAGCAACTGGGGAGGGGAAGATGAGAGGAAGACAGGATGTAAGGAGGACTCTGCACTGACAGCAGAAAGACCAATGAAGACCTTGAACTCATAAACTCTGAGGTCATGACCTGAGCTGAAATCAGAAGATTAACTGACTGAGCCACCCAGGCCCTCCTTGAGCCCTCTGTTTTTAATGTGTCAGTTTTTCTTTGACTAATTAAAATGTTTTCTCTTTATATATCAGCCATTTGACTTTTACCAAATTTGGGAACATTTTGCCATTGTTTCTTAATTTTTTCTTTTTTCTTTTTTTATCCCATTATTTATCTTCTTTCCTTTTGAGGTATCAGTTACACATCTGCTAGACTTATTCTATGCCTTCCTCCAGGATTAGACTCTTATCCAATTTATGCCTACTTTTGTTTATTCTCCAATGCTTTCAAGTAGTTATTATTTTTTCCCAGAGTTTATAAGTGCCATTGTATTTTAAAATGTAAGTAAGTGATAATATGCACATATTATCCATGGAATATTTTTTCTTTTTAAATACTTAGTGTAAACTATGAAGGCAAAAATCACACACCAATTGATTAGGTGATATAAAACATTCTAATTGTATCAGCAATGTGATTTCAGAAATTTCTGAGAGACTTCTCTAAGCATGTATATATGCACATAGGAATAATAATATTATGTACCTCAAAGAACCACTATTAAACAAAATCCATAGAACTGCATCTTCCCCATGAAGTTCTTAATATATATATTATGACCATCACTGTTAGTGTTTTTGAAAAGCAATACTACTCTACTTAACAAGCATACATTTTTAAAGTTATAGTAGACTTTTTAAAAAAACATTAGAAGACCTCTTTTCCTTTAACATTATTTTAACCTATCATTTACATCTCAGTTTGAATTAATTTATCAAATTCCTTTCTAAAAGCAAATTCTTCTAGGGTAGGTCGAAGAGGATTAGGTAAGTTTTCAGCATGTGTCAGAAAGGCAAATTTAAAAACCAGGGTCAAAAAGCTGGTTTATTTTTCTTTTACTAATATCTATACTTGTTAGTGTTGTCACATGACTCTTTAAGATTGTATTCTGCATGTAGCAATCTCTCTGCCCTATACAGTTATACAATTACATGTACACACTCAATGAATAAAATGAGCCACAGGAAGTGGCTAGTGTAAGTGGCAAAGTTTGATCAAAATGATGAGTTGGAGGAAGGTCATCAAACTTCATGATAAATTGCAAGCCAAGGACAAAGAAAAAAGAATGTGCTTTACATAAAACTTTATCTTATTCAAGTAATCTGCCAGAAACAGCCACAGTAGACAGAGCCATTAATTTCTTAGTTTAATAGTTTGAAGTAAATTGCTTTAAGGGATATGCTTTTCAGAATAGAAGCTATTGTATGCCTTTGTAGGCAGCATAATTAAAGGTAGAGTGATTAAGAGTGATTACCTCAATGGTAATAACTGAATCTTGGACATAACAATGAACAAATGATCTTGTAGATTGCTATCATCAATGAAAACATATTTTAAACAGCAACTCTTTAGGCTAATGAGTTTGTTAATGTTAAATTAACAAATGACCTGAAACAGGGTGGGGAGGTCTAAAGGAATTGGTGCTAAATGACCTAGCAGAGAAATAAAATTAATTTCAGATCCATACAGCCTTGAGGTATTATAGACTAGAATGAATATAAAAGTTCAGTTCTTTAAATAAGCAGTAAACAAAAGTAAGAATTCTTGGGGCTCCTGGGTTGCTCAGTTGGTTAAGCATCCGACTTTGCCTCAGGTCATGATCTCAGGGTTTGTGAGTTCAAGCCCCATGTCGGACTCTGTGCTGACAGCTCAGAGCCTAGAGCTTGCTTTGGATTCTGTGTCTCCCCCCTCTCTCTGCCCCTCTTCCACTGGCACTTTCTCTCAAAAATAAATAAACATTTAAAAAATTAGAATTTTTAATTATTCTTAACATTAAAATCAAATATATGTATGTAGTCATAAAATTTATAAAAGCTTCTGAAATATTGGAATCCTTTTGTACATTTTAACATAATACATGTCATACCTGTACATGACAGGTATGATTTGTAAGCCTGGTGCAAACTATGATCATTTTATTTTAGAAACACTACTTTTGATGCATGGATACATTTTGGGAGTTGTTACTAAATGCAAAATGCAGAATAAATTTATTTTATTAATTGTAGAAAAACATGTATTGCTGGAGTCCAGCTCCAGCAGGTCCAGGGTTCCGCTGAAGGATGGACGGTGTCAGCAAGATAGAGAGATGAGAATCAGCAAAGGTGGAAGGGAATGAGAGAGCCATGAAGTTCTTTCTGATCAGCCGGCAGGCATCTCTGCCCTTGTGGCAGGAATCTCTGCTCTGATTCTCAAGCTTTATTTATGGTGAAAGGTACAAGGACTAGAAAGAGCAATAAATGATTTCTCATAAATAAGTTTTACAATTTTCCAGGACATGGGTTCTGCAGAAGTTACAATTCTAGGAGTAATGATTGTCATAAAAAACTCAGCTACAGGCACTCATGTTGTCATAGGTTTTTTACAAAACCTCAGGTCTAGCCTTAAGGAAGCGACCTTTAACCAAGAGGCAAACAGCATTGTTTAGTTAAGGTCAGTTTTTTATGAGTAAGGGTCATTAGGCTGTTTATAACTCTAAGAGAAAGTTCCCAGAAAAACAGGTTCTCAGGAGACATAATGCCTGCTCTTATAGTCCCAAAGATGATTGATACATTTTATTGCAGTAGTGACTTTTACAAAGGAATCCAGGCCCAGAAGGTAGTCAGTTATCAGTTAATTTCTTGGGAAAATTATATGTTGCATTAGGGTGTATCTAGTTTACTCATCTTTTCCCTGACCAGGTGCAATTA
>NC_043704.1:31861086-31862269 GCF_006229205.1 Suricata suricatta | reverse complement strand
ATAATGTTTAGGTAAGTTCCTTCTATTCCGACTTTCTCAAGGGTTTTCATTAAGAAAAGGTGCTGTATTTCGTCAAATGCTTTTTCTGCATCTATTGACAGGATCATATGATTTTTATCCTTTCTTTTGTTAATGTGATAGATCACATTGATGGATTTGTGAATATTGAACCATCCCTGTAACCCAGGAATGAATCCACTTGATCATGATAGATAATTTTTTTAATATCCTGTTGAATTCAACTTGCTAGTATCTTGTTGAGTATTTTTGCATCTGTATTCATTAAAGATATTGGTCTGTAGTTCTCTTTTTTTGCTGGGTCTCTGCCTAGTTTGGGTATCAAGGTGATGCTGGCTTCGTAGAATGAGTTTGGAAGTTTTCCTTCTATTTCTATTTTTTGGAATAGTTTGATGCACATGTACCCCAATGTTGATAGCAGCAATGTCAACAATAGCCAAAACATGGAAAGAGCCTAAATGGCCATCACCTGATGAGTGGATCAAGAAGATGTGGTATATATATAATACAATGGAGTATTACATGACAATGAGAAAGAATGAAATATGGCCATTTGTAGGAAAGTGGATGGAACTCGGGGGGTCATGCTAAGTGAAATAAGTCAGGCGAAAAGGACAGATACCATATGTTTGCACTCATAGGTCTAACAGAAGAACAGGAGTAACCTAATGGAGGACCAGGGGGAGGGGAAAAGGGAAAGAGAGTTGGTAAGAGACAGGGACGCAAAACTTGAGAGACTATTGAATACTGAAAAAGAACTGAGGGTTGAAGGGGAAGGGGGAAGTGGGAAAAGAGGTGGTGGTGATGGAGTAGGGCACTTGTGGGGAAGAGCACTGGGTGTTGTATGGAAACCAATTTGACAATAAACTATTTAAAAAAATAAAACATTATTGTTTAAAAATAATAATAATATTTGAAACTAATAGACACAAGTTATACTTCTAAATAAATTGCTGAATTATATTTTTCACCTATTTCCTGAGATCCTACATAGGGCTGGCTAATCTTTTCATAGTCTTCTTTTAGCATACATTGTTGGGAGCTATTTGAACTCACCAGTAGAGTGAAAATTCCTGGTGAGGGTATGGCAAGTTTGCATCGTCTCTTGCCCCCAGATAGCTCCCAAAATCTACCCTCTTGAAACTTTCATTTCTGCTTGGGCACC
>NC_043704.1:31855522-31860986 GCF_006229205.1 Suricata suricatta | reverse complement strand
CTCAGAGAATGTTACTTAAAGCACAAGGCACTTAATGGCCAAGAAGGGCAATCTAGAAACAGGTATTCATTTTAGAACAAGAGCCCTTATTTTGAGCAATGGAGATCCCTGTACTAATTAAGCTTTTTAAAAATGATCTTTCAGGGTGCCTGGGTGGCTCAGTCCGTTAAGTGTCCAATTCTTGATTTTGGCTGAGGTCATGATCTCATGGTTGGTGAGATCAAGCCCTGGCTCTGGGTGAACAGTGTGGAGCCTACTTGGGATTCTGTTTCTCTCCCTCTCTCTCTACCCCTTCCCTGCGTGCTCTCTCTCTGTCTCAAAATAAATAAATAAACTTAAAAAATAATGTATAAAAATAGAAAGGAAAATACTCATCAAGCATATATTGGTAAAAAGCATATGCAAAAAGATTTTTCTTAGATTCAATATTCTGCTGGTAATTAAATAGTGTGTTGATAGAATTTAGCAAAATTTAGGCTCACAACTTAAAAAAATATGCAAATTGTATTTGTCTCTAATAGTTATGGTTTTTAAAATGGCATATTTTAACTATAGTTTATTGTTAATGTGTTCTTTTTCTTTTAGACTATGGGGTTGGAAGCCTGGATAATCCCATCAAGATGAGAATATGCATGTTGGATAGTTCAGGACCAAATTAGCTATCTTTTTCTTTCTTCTCATTAGAAGGGCTTCAGACTGATATTTTTTCAATGAAAAACTTTAATTTTACTTGCATAGACAAAGATATTGTTATTAGATTTCAGAAAGGTTGTTTTGGGACTCCTACAAGTTTTACTAGAAATTATTTTGTAATTTTTTACAAAGGTACATCATGGAAGGATTATAATAGAAATGTAAAATCAGGTGGCAGGTACTCAATAATAGTTTCTAGTATTAGAGGCTTTATTCTGTCTGAAGCTGAGTTCATATCTTTTGCACTCCACATTTAGCTCAGGGCACCAACACCAAACTAAACACAGGAATGAACAAAGAAACCCAGGAGGCTTCATGTTCTCACTTGCCCAAATATCTGATCGTAGTGTAGGTTAACCGGTAGATGATAGCACAAAGGTGCTTATGCAGGTTAATTGGTGATTAAATAAAACTATCAGAGTGTTTCTTAGTGAATTCCTGTCATTTTCAAAGTATTTTAGGCTGGATGGAATTTTGCCAAGGCTTCAAGCTTATGAAACTACAATTCATGGTTATTAAGAGAGAATGCCCTAGAGAGATTAATCTGTGCTATCCCAACAAGCTGACCTTTTCCCAAAGACACAGCAATTTAATTATCTACTTTGAAAAGCACAATTATAGTAAAACTCAAAACCTGATTTATAGACGGGCTTCATATTCTCATTTATAATGCATGTAAATAAGAGTCTTTTGAGTTTCTTTTTTCTAGGGTTATTATGCATGTAGCTAATAAGTATTAAATAGTTCTTGCTTTACAAAACTAAAGGCTTTTTAAAAAATTAAGTAGCAACTACTAGTAAGAGAAATATTTTAAAATATGAATATTTTTCAGTGGGTCTTCACTTTAAATTTTACATATCCTTTGCACTATTATAAATACACAGGTGCTCCGTAGTCTGTGAACCTGAGAAACTTGACCTGGATAGGATTTCTATTTAAGTACAAACTTGTGAAAATGATGTCATCTCTTATTTCCTACTTCATGATTCTATATTTTAACTCCTAGAAGTACAAAGTAGAAACTCATCATAAAATGAACTTTATGTTGGAGCTTATTATCATATGGACTTAAAATAGCATAAATTATGTTCTTAGCTTATCAATTCAAATATTTATTGAAGATCCATCTACCTACCATCATAAGCTCTCTTCAGAGGAGGGAGATATTTGAAGGCACACACACACACATACGCACACCAAAGGACAAAGGCCAGCGACATCAGTGAGATATCAATGCTTGTTTGTTTCTTTGTTTCTATGTAGGTGTCTTGTTTATACCACAATGCTGACTACTCATTGCTAGCCATGTGCAATATCAATTCCAAAGGGATTCTTGGAATTTTTGTTTGTTTGTTTTTATAAGATAATATTCACATTCCCCAATGGATATAAGAGTAATTATTTTTTATAACTTTACATAATGTAAATGTGGATCTTAGTAGCCCTTGCTTTAATGGAACCTACTGTAGAAATGCATATGTGGCAGTGTAGATAAGAAAAAAGTTGGAGGCTAACAGTCATCAGTGAGAGCAAGCCAGGAAGCTGGCTCAGCCAAGAGCAGATGGCAGACAGTGCTCTCCAAATCCAGAGATGTAGTGAGGAGCAAGAGTGAATGGAGAGAATGATGCCATGGAAATCAATAATAAAAAAAAAAGCAGTTTGTGAATCACAGAGCCTAGTAGCATACTGTAAGTCTGAACTACACTATATATTTAGAAACCTAACCAACATTTATAGGGCATACACAAGAGTTTCCTTATTTCATGATAGCATGGATGACCATCAAATAGTTTCTCCTTCCACAATCATTAATCACTTATAAATAAATACATGTAAATAAATATATATAAATAAATATGTGTATATACATATTTGAAACCAGATACTGTAGAAAAATGCAGAAATAGCATAGGTAATAAGATATGTTCATAGTTAGAACTTAAAAATAGAAACTTATTAGTTAGTTCAAAGACACAAATGCAAAAACATGTGCAGGTATATGCCCAAATTGAGCAGTATTACTTGGGAGATACTCTCAGCTCAGAAGCATAATCATGGAGGTAGAAAAAGTTTTCACTTAGAAATCTCTGAATGTTGGGGGCACCTGGGTGACTCAATTGATTACGTGACTGATTCTTGACTTCAACTCAGGTTGTGATCTCACCTCTGGCTCCTCACTGGACATAGAGCCTGCTTGGGATTCTCTCTCCCCATCTCTTTCTGCCCCTCTCTCTTAAAATAATCATTAAAACAAACAAACAAAAAGAAATCTCTGAATATTGAGAGCATATATTGAACATCTAGGATCAATGGGAGATTCCAAGAAGAAAGTTAGGACCCAAAGGTCAATTTCCTCTGTGCTTTACCATATGCTACATTCAATAGTGTCAACTAACTGAGAGAGAGTCTGTGTAGATTTTGAAAGTTATGATGTGACCCAGTGGTGTGAGAATCCTTTCCACAGGCACATATGTCCCTTATGCTTTTTTCCCCCAGAATTTGAGGTCTAAGTACTAGAGGAAAATTTTAAATGTAATAAAAGTAGATGAAAGGATAAAACCTAAAATCAACTTAGTTTGAGCTATTTCAAAAAATTATTTATAAAGGAGTTTTATTTTAATATTTTAGGTTTTTATTAATCTAATTTGGAGAGAGAGAGAGAGTGCCTGCACATGTGTGCACAAGCAGGGGAGGGGCAAAGAAAGAGGGAGAGAGAGAATCCCAAGCAGGCTCTGTATTGTAGTGCTGACAGCATCAAGTCCAATGTGGGTCTCGATCTCATGAACTCTGAGATCATGACCTGAGCCAAAATCAAGAGTTCAGTGTTTAATTGACTAAGGCACCCAAGTGCTCCATGAAGTATTTTTAAACACATGCTAAAAAGCTATGAAGTTGGCAATTGTATGTATTTAAAAAATACTTTAAAAGTTAGGATAAAGTTTCAGTGATTACAAATTGTTTGAAGGGAAAGGCAGAATGCCCATATTTGCTTTAAGGAAACAAACGCTTTTGGGGTGCCTGGGTGGCTCAATTAGTTGAGTGTTGGACTGCTGATTTCTGCTTAGGTCATGATCCCATAGTTGTAGGATCAAGCCCCACATTGGACTCCACACTCAGAGTGGAGCCTGCTTAAGATTCTCTCTCTCTCTCTCTCTCTCTCTCTCTCTCTCTCTCCACACACACACACCTGCCCCTCTCTCCTACTTGTGCTCTCTCACTTTCTCTCTCTGAAATTAAAAAAAAAGAAAAGAAAACAAATACTTCGTGAGGAGGCAGTATCATATCATAGTTAATAGCATGGAGCATGGATGTTTAGAAAAAGAAGATATGAAACATCAAGCCAGGACATTAAATGTATATCTAGGAGGTTTTCTGGGGGGCGAGGGAGAGGTATGGTGGATCAAGAAAATGTAGAAAAATAAATAATGCAAGAAAAATGGAAGACAGTTTTTCAGAGATGACGAAAGGAAGCTTCAGGTCAAAAGAACCTACCAAGTACCAAGCAAAATAAACTTTCATTGCCTAACACTAGAAACATCATGGTGAAATTTTAGAAAATTAATGCTACAGAGTGGTTCTAAAAACTTTCCAGAGAACAAGAACAGTTTAGCTCCAACAGAAGGGTATTTAGAATATAATAGATGAGTGGTTACTGGCAGTGGATTCTAGAAATCAGTAGAATAGTGCAGTCAAGGATTTGAGAAAAATGAGTTTGAATCTAGAATTCTGAACCTATGCAAATCCTTCATAATTTGTAAAATTATCAATAATTTTAGAAATACAAGGAGTCAAAAAAGTTTATCTTCTTTCAATAATTTCTTTAAAATTACAAACATATTATCTAGGAAAAATACAAAAGGAATACCTAGAGAAAAAAAGCACAGTATGTGTGGAAACAAAGGATCTAACTTGTGCGAAGAAAGCTTGGAATGACAGCCATTCAGCAGATGTGTAGAAACTAAAATTCATTTGGTCTAAATTCTAGTGAAATCCTACAAATTATAATGAAAGGACTCATAAAAGTATGCTTTCAGGAAGGAGGTAAATTCTATTAAACAAATCTTATAATTAGGAAGATAGAATATCTTGGGATGCCTGGGTAGCTCAGTTGGTTAAGCATCCAGCTTCAGCTCAGGTCATGATCTTGCGGTCCATGGGTTCGAGTCCAGCATCAGGCTCTGTGCTGACAACTAAGAGCCTGGAGCCTGCTCTAAATTCTGTCTCCCTTTCTCTCTGCCCACCCCCCACCCTGCATCCTCTCATTTTCTCTCTCTCTCTCACTGGCTCACTCAAAAATGAATAAATCTTAAAAAATATAAAAAAAAGAAGATAGAGTATCTTAACAAAATAATGAAGAAATCATAATGTATTTTGTTAATAAAGAGTGAAAAGTGCTCGCTTCAGCAGCACATACACTAAAATTGGTACGATACAGAGAAGATTAGCATGGCCGCTAAGCAAGGATGACATGCAAATTCGTGAAGCATTTCATATATTTAGAAATAAGTCCGGCAGAGAAGGACAGATACCATATGTTTTCATTCATTTGTGGAACAGAAGAAACTTAACAGAGGACCATGGGGAAGGGGAAAAAAAGTTAAGGAGAGGGAGGGAGGCAAACCATAAGAGATTCTTAAATACTGAAAACAAACTGAGGGTTGATGGCAGTGGGGGAGAGGGGGAAATGGGTGATGGGCATGTGGAAAGGCACTTGTGGGGATGAGCACTGGTTGTTAGATGGAAACCAACTTGACAGTAAACTATAAAAAAA